>NW_015150721.1:183528-197928 GCF_000732505.1 Cyprinodon variegatus | reverse complement strand
CCAATGATCTGCATTGGATGGCACACATGACGTGAAATAGATATTTATAAATATTAAACCGAAGCATTTAAGGTTTCTTTTAAATATGTAAGGAATAGAAAATACAGATACTTGTGTGAAAATGTAATGAGTAGAAGTCAGAAGTAGGAAGAAAAATAAGTTATGGAGTAAAGTATATATACCTAAAAAGTGTACTTAAGTACAGTTACAAAGTATTTGTGCTTTGTTACTTGACACCTCTGCCAATTGGTAATGGTAGAGTGACCTAGCTAAAGGTCAGACCACAGTTTAATTGAACCCCTTTGGCATGACTCGAAAAATGGATGTTTACAGAATCTACTCATTTAATCTAAGTAGGAAGAAGGAAATATTTGGTGTCAAAGCAGGTAAAGACACAAAAATCGTTCTGCTATATTAAACAGAAACAACAAAACCTTGAAAAACAATATTTCTTTTTTGTTGATCTATTAAAGAAAGTCCCCAAAAATTACAATGACCTTCTGGGTATAAAGAAAAGAAGCAGTAGGCTTAGAATAACAGCAAAGGATCTTGTTTTGTTGCTTTTTTTAAGTTAAAGGTAGCACTCATATGATTTATTGGGATATTTTCTTTTGTTTAACCATGACAGAATTTCATATGGGACATGCCTCCATTGCCCTGAACGTTCGGTCTAAAATCCCAACTGGGCAACATGTTCTGAACCTAAGCCCTGGCCCTGGCTTAGCCCCACATGCTACCATCAGCACAGAGGTGAGTCAGGAGATGAACTTCCTTTCTTCACAATAAAAGAAAACCCCAAAACCTTTTAAAGTTACTTTATTGCACTATAAGATGTGTTTTCTGTTTTCATTACTGACATGAACTAACCTGAATTAAAATGTTCACGTTAAAAAAGTGGAATGCTTGATACTTTGCTGATCATATTATGTTTTTCTGAACCTCTTTGGTCGATTTGATTTTCTCTGTTAGACATCACCACTAATGCTTCATTATTTTTTGATGCTTGTATGTCTCAAGCTGCTGTATGTACAAACCGAGGACCCTCGCAGTTCCCAGAATGCTTTGCCTATTCGCTCCTCTTTGACCCCCACAAAGAAGGTCGACGTGGATCGAACAGTCATGCCAGATGGCACCATTGTCACCACCGTCACCACAGTCCAGTCACGAGTGAAGCTTGATCACAGCCCAGGTTTGTCTGCAGAGTTAAGCATTTTATGGTGCTCAGTCAGCTGCCAGAGATTAATAATTGTCCAGGTGTGATAGCAGTGATTCTGCCTTCCAGGTGATTCCCCGCTGCGCTCACCCTCCAAAGTGGAGGTAAATGAAAAGAAAGCAGCTGTGTTAGCTGATGAGAAGGGCAGCAGCAGTCCCAACCTGAGCAGTGAGTTTCACACTAAAATCCAGATATTGTTTTGCAAAACAGATGCAAAGTATGAGCCGCAAGCAGCAGTGTAATGTGAGCACAGAGAAATGCACTTCTTTTACACTTCTCTGGCTGTGTGCTTCTGTTTGCAAAACTCAATCTTAGTAATGCTTGCATCTTAAATGTCATATCCTGAGCAGTTTACAGCTTATTAGTCTAGCATTGATGCAGATGTGTGTATATGTGTGTTTGTGTTGCTTAGAGAGCAGTCGCCTGTCTAATGGCCTGGATCCTGTTGCAGAGACGGCGATTCGACAGCTGACAGAGTCTGCATCCAAAGCGGCACGAAAGACACCCACCAAAAGGAGCACGCTAATCATCTCTGGCGTGTCAAAGGTCAGGAAGTGGCCACTGTGTCCCACAGTACATGATTAATCGCATTTAATTGCACAAAATGACATTTTCCAGAATATATTTTTTTCAGAATGTTTTATGTCGTGAAAGAAACCAATTTGTAATATTTCTAAATTTCATACAAAGATTTTTGATTACATATAAGAAAATACACAGCAAAGGTTAAATGAATTTTTCTTAATTTTTTTTTATTTTTCCCCTGATTTGCATGACTAATTTAGACAATTTACCAAAAGAATAATATTTAAATTTACAATAAGAAAGAAACAACTTCATTATCTTATTTTAAGTGCATTAAAGTGTATTAAATTAGCTTATTTTAGAGTCAAACATTTTAATTCCATTGGCAGACCCATTTATCTACTAAAATAGGGTGAATACACTTACTTTAAGAATTCCTTACTGATATTGAGATCTTTTTGCAGTGTATATTTACTGCAATGAAATATAAGTAGGTCTATTTTCCCCAAAATAAATGTAGTTTCAATTCATTTGAGCAGCTAAGAAAGAGAATTTACCAATGGAATAAGAAAAACAAAACAATCAAATTATCTTATCCTGGGTGCATGATATCAAATTAGTCAGAATCTGACATACGGTACTTTAATAATCCCTAATTATCTCATATTAAGGGCCAAAATATTCATTCTATTAGTTCATCATCTTATTTACCTGCGTAAATTAAGGGCAAATGCACTTATTTTAAGATTATACTGTACAGTTATGCACCGAAAAGGTGTTATTTAAACACAATTAACTTTTTCCAAGTCTCCCACCTGAGCTCTGCAGCTCCTCTGGCATCACCAAAAGCCTCTGGACCAGTTCTTTAATCTTGGATTTTAGTTGGCCAGTCAAGTTTTAGCAGATTCACAGACACATTTGAAGGCAGTGAAATTTAACAACCACAACATCCAACAGTCCCGTTTGAAGCCGTAAACCTCTGCATGTGGTAACATCCCACATCTCCTTGCTTCACCTGTATTTCTATCAGGTTCCTCTCACTGAGGACAGCTGTGCACTATCAACTGGCTACGCAGCCGCCATGGATGCCATGCATGGCAACCACATCAGGGCGGGGCATCATCAGGACCCAGATGAAACCACACCCTCTGATGCATCGGAGCGCCCCTCTGTGGATGATGTGGAGTCTGATACTGGTTCTGCTGGTGCCTTGGAGACCCGCAGCCTGAAGGACCATAAGGGTAAAGTAGAAGGAAGAGTTTTTTTAATGCTCATTTTGCTAAGTTAAATTCCTTTTCTTAATTAACACAAAAACATAATAAACATGATGTGTTGGTTTAATTTCCTTTTACTATTGTTTTGTAAACAGTTCAAGGTATTTACTGTCAGAGATCTGACTTCAGTTTACCGGTACCTGTTGTGTAAAAATGACTAGATAAGCAAACACTGCCCTCTAGAGGCCGTACTGCAGCATGTGCAATATCCTTACTCGATTGCTGTTTGTCAAACATCGTTAGTGCTAATAAATCAAATTAACGGAGGGTTTATATCAGTAATTATCCGGTTATTAGAAGAACTGCATGGCTGAGTGATGTGTTTTCTTTCGGTGCTGTCTACTCTCTGCAGTGGGCTTCCTCCAGAGCGGCTCCAAGTTGTTGTTCCGCAGACGAAACAGAGAGAAGGAGCCCTGCCTCAGCCAGTCCCATGAGGACATCTCCAACATGGGCAATAACTTCACGGCCCCAGCCACAGGCACAATACGCAAAAAGTCCGGCAGTTTCTCCCGCCGCATCATCAAACGTTTCTCTTTCCGCTCGTCTGGTAAATCGAAAGGCAAGGCTGCTGCCACCAATGGAGGAGCTGGCTCTGTTGATAACTGATTATCACAGGAGCAATTCATGGGATCATTGAAGGGTCGGATCAGTTTTTAACCCCAGTGGGTTTCGGATCATTTCCTGTGTGGGGAATTGTTCTGGAAGGGAAACTCTTTAAAATGAATCAAAAATTTTAAAACAGAAATATAAAAGGGGTTGGGGAACTCTGTTTTCTTTGAGGAGAAATCTGCGGTTCGGAAAGAACTAAACGAAACGTAATGCTGTATTTTTTTTTTTTTTTTACGCAAACTAAACGTTGGATGAAGACGGGTGGTGGGAATACTCTAAAACTGTAATTATGTAGAAAAAATAACAGTGTGACATAACTGGATGCACTTTGGACTGAGATTTCCTTTCTTTTTAATGGCACATGTCAAATTTTGAAGGTTGTAAAAAAAATAATTTATTATTATGTGTGATTCATGAAATGTGCTATTTATTTTATCCTGCCAAAACCAAGTCATTCTAGCTGCATTCCTCTGTAAAATGAATACCTGGATGTGCTTTTCTATGCAAATTTCATTTTAAATACAATACTTAGAAAAATTACCAGGAATCTATCTCAGTTGAACTCTGCTGTGTGTTCGTATCTGCTTAAAACAATCTGGTTTCATGTTTTATCTTATACCCTAAATCAAAAAACATGTAGTATTTATATAATATTTGTGTTATGAAGTTGTTTTCTGTGGAAAACCATGTATTAGATTTTTTTGTTGGTGCAGCCAAACCTTTCCTGCTGGATAATAATTGATTTAACTCTAGATCTAAGTAAAAAAAAAAAGGAAAAAAAATTAACCTGGTCAAGTTTTATTCAGCTGATTCACAAAAAGGACTTCCTTACTGTAAATACTTTCAGCACTGTGCAGCAACGCTAAATTCTTTGTGTTAAACGACTCTCAGCACGACAATAATCCTTTACAGATAACTAATTTGGACCTTTAAATGCATTTATGAGTGTGCATACTGCAAAAGCGGAACTAAAAGTTTCTTAAAATAAATGTATTTGCACTTTATTTGAGTAGCTAAGCAAAATGAACATTTTCCCTTAAAGTGAGAAAAGAAAACCTCTCCATTATCTTATCTCCAGTGCAATTTGTATAGTTATCTTCTAGTGCCAAAATACTCATTATATTGGTAGATAATGTGACTTAGATGCTCAAATGGAGGGCAAATACAGCTATTTCTCTAGGGTTTTCGCTGCGGTTTTAGTGAGGACATTTAACAGGAGTTGTTAGTGCTCTCTAGGTCTCTCTTATATTGGTTGTTCTTTTGTTACAAGCCAGCCTTTTAAACACGGTCTGTTGAAGTTTTAAGTAGGTTTAATATTTGGACCACTCCAGATGCTTTATAGTTCAGCAACCAGTTATGCATTTATCTCATAAAGCGCTTAAGTTGAAGTACCAACCAAATAGTCCCACAGCATGATCGTACCACCACTGTGCTTGACAGGTAGTGGTGTTTTTTTTGTTTTGTTTTTTTTTTGCAATTAAAAGCCTCACTTTGAATCAAAAAGATACTTCCCCATCATGGATTGTAGGTAGCTCTTTCTTTTTCCGTCTTTAATCCCTAAAATAATTCTGTCTGCCTAGATAGAAATTAATATCTATGGAGTTTTAAGTCATTTTGAATCAGAGTTTTTTTTTTTTTTTTTTTTTCATGTTGGGCCAACTCTGTTGGTCCACATTCTCCTAAATAACTCCGATGCTGTGGATATTCTATGATAGGCCTGAATCTTTGTGGTCCCTGGGTTGGTTTTAACATCCTAAAGCTGATTCTTTTTTTTCTATATATGTATTTATAAGTACATTTTTTTTGTGGTCATGCTGTTTAATGCAGGGGACAGTTAGATGTTTTTACAGGCAAACAAAAACTGATTTAAAACTGAATAAAGCAGATTGATAAACACTTTTTGGACACTACCAACTCCAACTATCTGTAATTAGTAGAACTGTGAGTAAAAGCCATGCATGTAACAAATCCAACCGATTAATGACAGAAGTAGTTTTTAAAAATGTCCAAATTTCTTCCAGAAGCTTTTTAAGGCTATAAAGGTTGGATGGAAACATCTAATCAAATATTAGTAAAAATGGCCCTATACAGTCTGTTTTTTCCCCATGCAAAATTAGACAAATTCTACAATTTCCAGTTTCCGCCCTGTTCTTATGAATCATCACCTCTTTGCTGCATCATTCCACCACGAAAGAAAGCATGCATCAAATCCATTGTTAGAAGATACAGGAAACTTTAAATCTTCATGGTGATTGTATATAAACTTTAGATCAACAGTAAGAATACATTTAATTTTTCTCATTAAAGCTTTCAGAGTCGCTCAGCTCAGGCAAAATTTTAAATGTCTGTGTGGAGCAAAAGAAACTGCACTCAGGGCGTGAAATATCAGTAATGTTTTATTAGCATATGATTAAAACTGCTGCACCAATAAAGGACTAATTGGATCAATGTATGAAAATAAGTGTTTTTAGCAATTTGTGGGAACATTTTTTTGCAGTGACTGCAATAAGAGAAGAAACTGAAAAGATTTAATCTTCAGGGAGTTTTGTCAGGTAAATATGAAAGGATCCCAAAGATGGAGACACCGCTGTCTTGAAAACCTGCTATAAAACAGGAACTACGGTATAACAGAATTGAAATGCTTTAAGGCAGAAATAAGCCACTCAATGCATTCTGCAAGGCTGTTCATCTCAGTGTGACTTTTATGTAAAGCAGTTGGTGCAGATTTTAGGATACCTATGAACTCTATCATACTTTGGAAATATAATTTATTGCAAATAAATAATTTTTCAAACATTAATGCATTTTAGCATTCTGTTCTAAAATAGGTGATTTTGTTTGTTTTTATTCAATGAAGACATTGAACCACTGGAATTGAATGTTGTGTACGAGTTAAACTGTAGAAAAAATTCTCTCTAGCATGTTTATGTGAGGATAGTTTCACAGATACAGTACCTTGCAAAAGTATTCAGAACTCCAGAACTTCTTGACACTTTATTGCATATACAGAATAAAACCACCAGTTAACAAAACAGTTGCAAGATCTGACAAAATCTTGAAGTCTTGATGAAACGATAATGATCTTCTTTTATATATTCTTTTACTGATCTGGAAACTTCAGGTTGGCACGGGTTCTAAGAGAGGGCTTTACACCTGGCTAATTTTCCCTGAAAGATCCCTGAGCTCCTCATGATGGAAAGCTGAAATCAGAAGGTTCATTGAGTCTATCACTCGCTCTGTTCAGCCGCCTTCAAACTCTGCAACTCACTTACTTTGGACTTGAACTGGTGGACTCTGGTTTCTTTTAAAATCCAGTGGAAAAATAATCTGTTTGTCCTTTGTGGGTCTTGTAAGGTAAATGATAAAGGTTCTTTTTTGCAAGGACCTTTTTCTAGTATTATTCATTTTCAAAGGAAGTTTTTTTTTTTTTTTAAATCTATCATTGAAAAACAAAGGATAACAATCATGAACTAATATTTTTATTTCCAAAGATGTAAATTCCCACTGTAGCCAGATACTGGTAACCAGAGGAGGGTAGAGTATCTGAAAAAATTAGCATGGCTTATTTTTTGCTTGTTCTCAAGAACACGTAAAAATTATCCTTTGAAGAAATTAAAGTAAAAGGATAAAAATGTATTTGGTTAAAAAAAAAAAAAAAGGCTATTCAAGTACAGAGTAACTGATCTACTTAATACCCATCATCATAACAACTGATTTAATTTTTTACAAAATGATGTAAAATGGGGGAAAAAAATTAAGTGTTAAGAAAATTCTGCTGTTTCAAAGAATAAGATAGAAATAAACATATAGTTATTACACAATAGAAGTTTTAGGTGAATTAAACAACTCAAAATTAATTTTTAGAGTTATAAAACTTACAAAATTAATAGTTACAGTGTGTAGAATAGGTTAAATTACAGTATAGTGTTTAACCTTAAAATGACACAGCAGACTGCAGCCTTGAGAACAAAAAATGACAAAGAGAAAAGAAGAACGTTTCTCTTTATGGTGCACTTTTATTTAAAGCATGCTTGTTTTTGATAAGTGAACTTATTGTGTTTGAGTAAAGGGTAAGAGCAAAGAGTAGTAAAAGTAAAATGCTGCAAAACTACTCCTTAAAGTATTTTTTTTTTCTTCAAAAAGTTACTCAAGTAAATGTAACTCAATAAATGCAATTAGTTTCTCACCACCTATTCTCACAACCTTAAAAGACAATGGGGGTGATTGTTAACAGCTCAAGCGGGTGAGGGGATATCCGCCTGTCAAACTTGTGGTGAAAGAGGCTCCTTTATTTCACCCAGTAGAGGTTGAATGCTTGAATTTCTCTTTACACATGCAGGATTGTTGGCTGTTGACACCTCTGCAGAGTTTGCTCAGATCACTCATGCTGGATGGCCAACTCTTAAAGAATCAGTTACCGTTGCTGTTCTTCATCCAGATGCACAGGATGACTTTTACTCCCACATCTAAACAGAATAATGCAAACACTCAGGCCACTGTTTTTGTATTAAATCTGTAGAACATTGCAAGCAAAACATACAGTTGAGTCCTCTCAATCTTGTTGAAAAAAGTGACCAGCAATATAGTTTGTTGGTAGTCTTTTGGCCACCTAATTACCACCCCCCTTCAGGACATGGGGGAGCAGTTTCATCATCACTCACGACCAGTCATTATGCTAATTAATATGAATATCTGAGGGCCTTTCAGAGTAATTGGAACAGCAGACCGATGAATGCCCCTAGAATTGTTTTATCTGGGTAAAAAGATCTTGGGGGTTTCAGTGGTAGAGGGTAGCTATCCTGATTCTGGCCTGCTCTAACTGGTTTGTCCTGTTCTGCTCTTGTCCACATGCATTTGCTTACACAGTCCTCTTGGCACCTAAATAACACTATGCAAACAAATACCTTTATCTGGATCTCATCTTCACACACTTTGTACAACAATGCTACATCCACTTTCCAACCTCAATAATAAACTATTAAACATAAAAAAAGAAAAGTGTGGTTTCACATAAAGGCTAAAAGTGAGAATTATTTTTTGTCAAAGAAAAATAATAATTAAGGGTGTTTTAAAGGCATTTACCAAAACAAAAAACATAAATAAAAAAATAGCACCAAGCAAAATAATGTAGCTCTGTACAGACTGAAGACAGAGCTGCATAAGATTGTTCAAACCCTGCAAACAGTTTCCTCTCTTTGTCACATTAAATCCACTAAAATAAATGTATTTATTTGCAGTTTATGTGATGAAATTAGTTTAGGAGGTTTAAAAAAGGAATGAACATTGTGGCAGTATGGAGAAGAAGGAATAGTTTTTCCTCAATTTCAAAATAATGTAATAACCTTTGTTATGTTTGGACATCATCATTAAAGCTCAACCTAAACACATGGAAGTGTAACACACTATATGGACTATATGGAGTTCAAAGGGTATTGATTGATTGAATTTATTGATCTGACTGTGGAAAAAATGTTAAAAAGGTGCCATATATATATATATATATATATATATATATGTGGTCCTATATGTATTTATGTGACAGCTGAAGTCTCTTATTTTGCAGGAAAAAGAAAACCTTTGGAAGTTACAGTATCTTTGAAAAAGGGATAGACAATAAAGCTGGTTTATTTTGTATATAATGGCTTCCATTTAATCATTTATTATTCTGCAAAACTGCTCCATAACAAATTCAAAATAAAGATTAAAAATGCATCTTGGCCGTCATATAATCGATAAAGCTTCCATGTTTTCCGTATGAACATTAATCGTTTTAAAAAGTATTTTTAAGAATGAACTATAAATTAATTTATTTCCACGCTTCCTTTACGGAGGCGCCAAAAGTTTAAAGCTGGAGGGAAGTCGCTTGATTGGTTACGTGTCTCTACGCTCAAGCAAATCATCCATTAAAAGTGAGGAGGGAAATAACTAACCAATCGCCTTTAAAATTTCCCCTACACGTATGCCACGATTGGCTTAATGTCAGAACTGATAAGCCAATCGTCATTGACTTTCTCTTCACTGTGACCTATCAGAGTCAACCAAATAACACTTCCGTTCCATAGCAACCAATCGCAGTAAGGGGCGGGATCAATAGTGGGGTTTATATCCTGGTCATACCAGCTCGTTCCCTACCATTCGGAGCAGCTTTCGATTCTACTGAAAGAAAACTACAACAAGAAAGAAGTGACCATGTCTGGAAGAGGCAAAACCGGAGCTAAGGCCCGCGCTAAGGCGAAGACCCGCAGCTCTCGTGCCGGTCTGCAATTCCCTGTCGGCCGTGTTCACCGTCTGCTACGCAAGGGTAACTACGCCGAGAGAGTGGGTGCCGGAGCCCCGGTGTACCTTGCCGCCGTTCTCGAGTACCTCACCGCTGAGATCTTGGAGCTGGCTGGTAACGCTGCCAGAG
The DNA here is from genome assembly GCF_000732505.1 of Cyprinodon variegatus. Taxonomy (NCBI): domain Eukaryota; kingdom Metazoa; phylum Chordata; class Actinopteri; order Cyprinodontiformes; family Cyprinodontidae; genus Cyprinodon; species Cyprinodon variegatus. The sequence continues at coordinate 187,901 of NW_015150721.1, read as the reverse complement.
ACAACAAGAAGACCCGTATCATTCCCCGGCACCTTCAGCTGGCCGTTCGTAACGACGAAGAACTGAACAAGCTGCTCGGCGGCGTGACCATCGCTCAGGGCGGCGTCCTGCCCAACATTCAGGCCGTGTTGCTGCCAAAAAAGACCGGCCAGTCCGCTCCGAGCACCGGCAAAGCGGGAAAGAAGGCCTCCTCTCAGTCTCAAGAGTACTAGCTAGCTGGCTAATGACTCCAAAACCAAAGGCCCTTTTAAGGGCCACCCACCACCTCATAAGAGCAACTTTTCAGTTTGCATTACTCTTTCCTTGCACTATTTTCTTTTGTCTATTTAATAAAGGCATTTTTTCTAATCTGGTCTACGTAGTACTCGTATTGGTGCTGCTTGCTAACCTAAAAGCATTACCTTGCTAGGCTAGCACCACTAAAATTAATGGCAGAGATCTGTGAGGCGAGCTATATTTTAGTCCTTAACTCACTGGGAATAAAATGGTAATGCTGCCGGTGCAGCCTTGGTGCTACGAAGCAGTTTGAAATACCAGTCTTTCAGCTGTCCTGTCTAACTGGACTTGTTAAGCCAACTGTTGGTATTAAGGTGATTTGTCTGATCTATACTCAAGCTTGTACTTAGCATAACTATTATATATTTAGTGAGGGACATCTTAATGATATGAACTAATGGGAAGCTACTTTAATTTATTTTGGAGCCTATTTATACGTTCTATAAAGGATTTGGAAAGGGTGCCATTGCTGGTTTGAAATGATTAGTAAAGATATAGTTTTATGTTTAGACCTGATTAAACTAATGAATAGAACTGTTCCCTTAGTTATTTCAATTGTTTTCTAATCAAGTATTTGTCTTCTAAAAACGTGTATCTGTGATTTCTTCCAAATACAAGAGAATGTGGCCGGATAAAAATTAGGAAATGGTCGACTTAATTGATTGGGTTGAATACAATATAGAAGAATGTGTCACTTGTGATCTTGTCTTTGTGTAACTGTGGTCACAGCTAGAAAAACATTTTTCAACGGTTTATTCTGCTTGCAGCTCCCAGGTGTTTCCTTCTTGCATTTGACAAAAACAAACATCTGCAGTCGGTTTACCCCCAGGAGCATTGACACAGATTACATATCGGTTGCATCTGTTTAGAGTGCTTATATATATATATATATAAAAAAAAATCTAAATGAAGTTTTATTATAAGGCATCAAGGTATTCCGAAGTTCTTAGTCTAATGCCATCCAATTATAACACATCTAAATAGATTTTGTGCAGCATGATGGACCATTAAGAGCAACTAGAAAACATGCAACTAGAAAATCTAGTATAATTTAAAAAATAATTCAAATGTTAGGAGGGGGATAGATATATAAGCACCCCATTGTGAGCGGTATAGCATAAACAGTATTTTGAGAGGACCTCTAGTAATCTATGGAGGTAAATCAAATGTTGCAAGAGATGCATAGTACAATAACACCATGCAATTATTTTAATGCCCTTTTTTGGCGTTAAAAGACTTAAAGGATCAAATTTTTCAAAATATATAAGGTAATCAGGAGAGGAAAAAAAAAAGTTTTATTGGGTTGTAACATTTATTTATTCATTGATTTGAATCAATGCAGTCTGCTTTAACGAAAAAACAAAACATGATATATGTAGTAATATTTACATCCTTTATACAGAGGTGTCAAAGTGAATCACCATCATTAATCAAGTAAAAGTATAGTTACCAGGATTTAAAAAATACTTTTGAGGAAGTTGAAGCATAGCTCCAGCCTTTTAAGTATAAAATTAGTAGTTACTACTTAAAGTAAAAGTAATGCGAAGGGGGAAAAAATGCCATGAAGTACAAAAGTTTGTGTGTTATATAAAAATTTTAACATTCAATAATACACCGTTTCATCTGGTTATATGTACTATATATATCTATGTGAAATAATAAATCAAAGAACTATATATGACATATATAATTAAAGAACCCATATGTGGATTAGTGAGGAATAATGTGTTTTATGATGACTAGGATATGATGACTTATAATATAATTGCCTACGCTGCTTGGCTGGGGCATTCTGCTTGACTTGTTTAGGATCTTTTTCCTCTGCTACATCCATGCTGAAGTGGGGCATAAATGTGATCAGTCTAAAGTTCTGGTCAGACGAAAAGCATATTAACCAATAGGGTGTCAGAATGGTAAAAGCTTACTCTTCTCATCATCTCATAATTTTTCATCTGGATAGTGCTGTTTGTATGTTTTTTTGGTTTTCCCCACCCAAAATGACAATTAATAGCCTAATTAAATGATTAATGAGGTTACTAAGGTGTAGATTACAGATAATTGCATGGAAATTTAAGGAGTAAAATCACAAAGTTGACTGAAAAATGATTACTCCAGTTAATTATGGATAGCCAACATTTCTACTTGAGTAAGGTAAACAAGTATTTGTATTTATTTACTTGACACCTCTGTCTTTATGTTGCAATACAAATCTTACTTTGTAAAATGAAATAAGACTCAGGCTCCTGGATAATTTCAAACAGATACATGCCAAAATAAGAAGAGGGTATTCAATCCATTTGTGGAGGCTCAGGTAGTGATCTCGTGGCTTTTTTGGGGAGACAGCAGTCTGCTCTTTTAAGTCACCCTAGAAGTTAAAGTGCAGTTCCTGTGGTTTACCACTAGGGGCCGACTGTTTCACATGTTATCAACAATTGAAGAAAGTCTGCTGTCCACCTTTCCCCAACAGACCTCTCAAACAGGCTTGATGAGAGAGAAAAAAAAAAAGTAAAATACCTTTAACCTTTAGTGGTTTAAATAATCATATGCATCAACGTTTCTAATTGAATCTGGAAGGTTTTTGCTGAGAAATCCTAAAAGATGAGGTCATGTAACAGAGTTCCCCAATGCAATCCAAAGGTGTGATGCTGTATTGCTCTTGCACTTGACAAAAATAAACTTCTGCAATCAGTTTACCCCCAGGAGCATTGACACAGATCACATGTTAGTGCAGGTATTTAGATCGCTTCAATGTTGCAAACACACACATCTAATTTAGGTTTATTATAAAACAAAACAAAATGATTTTAAACCACCCCGTAATGAGCTATATGGCATAAATGATATTTTTAGAGGACATACAGTAATCTATTGTGGCAAATTAAAGGGAATTTGCTCTTCTTAGTTACAACAGGTCACGTTTCTCAAGGTAAGAAAGGTAATTAAGAGAAGAGAGAAAAAGTATTGGTGGGTTGTAGCAATTTTTCATCGATTTATTTATATTAATGCACCCAGGCGTAAAAACCAACAACAAAAAATATTTAAATGCTCGGTGTATTTAAAATGAGAATCAAACTTTCTAAAATAAAATTTGAATTAACCTCCCAAATAATTTAAAAATTGATAATTGCCAAAGTAAGAAGAGAAATTGTAAACCATTTGGGTAGGTTCAGATAATTATGACTCTCTTAAAGGAAAAGTCCAGCCAGCAAGGAATAATCAATGGATCATAATCTATACCTAAAACTAATACGTTCGCAGTGATTTAATACATTTTAATCAGTAAAAAAATAAAAACATTAAATTTTGATTCCAGGAGTGGCCATTTTTGGCTAAATATAGTAACACCACACTACTGACATCTTCCAGTCAGCAGAAATGGTAGCAATTATACTAAGCTTACAATGTGTAGAGGAGGTTAGACCAGACAGGGTGGTGGTCTGTACAGATTCAAAAGCAGTTTCAGAAAGTATTAAGGGAGAAGGAAATGATAGAAAATATTTAGTATTAGAAGTCCAGCACAGTCTATTTAGATTAAATAGGGTGGCATTGATATTTGGTTATGTTGGGTCCCAGCACATGAAGGTGTAAAAGGCAAGGAAAAAGCAGATATATTAGGAGAAATGGCTTTAGAGGGAATAATAACAATTACAATTCCTTTTGGGAAGGGAAGGAAAATCACTTATTAAGAAATGGAAAAAGAGGTGGAACGAAGATAAGAAAGGAAGAGGATTATATAGGGTACAAAAATCAGTATTAAACAGATTCATTAATGAGAGAAACAGAAGGGAAGAAGTAATAATGATCAGATTAAGAGTGGGTCATACCTATTTAGATGACAATTTACATTTAATAGGGAGGAAAAAAAATGATAAATATGAAGGATATGGAGAAAAAGAAAATGTTAAACATGTACTGATGAACTGTATGAACATGAAAGGGAGAAAATGAGAAGGATGGTTGGAAGGACAGGCCAAGAATGGAGTCTTAACCTCTTACACCCTAAGGGGGTATAAATAAATTTCTGCCTGACAAAAACACACAAAAGTAAATAACTTATAGCCTCAAAGCTATTAGATTTAAAAAGAAACTTTTGGTAC
>NW_015150721.1:167711-183516 GCF_000732505.1 Cyprinodon variegatus | reverse complement strand
GGAAAAAGCAGATATATTAGGAGAAATGGCTTTAGAGGGAATAATAACAATTACAATTCCTTTTGGGAAGGGAAGGAAAATCACTTATTAAGAAAAGGAAAAATGGAAAGAGGTGGAATGAAGATAAGAAAGGAAGAGGATTATATAAGGTACAAAAATCAGTATTAAACAGATTCATTAATGAGAGAAACAGAAGGGAAGAAGTAATAATGATCAGATTAAGAGTGGGTCATACCTATTTAAATGACAATTTATATTTAATAGGGAGGAAAAAGAATGATAAATATGAAGGATATGGAGAAAAAGAAAATGTTAAACATGTACTGATGAACTGTATGAACATAAAAGGGAGAAAATGAGAAGGATGGTTGGAAGGACAGGCCAAGAATGGAGTCTTAAAGGAAATATAAAGGATATTCACAGATGAAGGAAAGCATTATCTATTTATTTACAGAATACAAAATTAAAAAATAGAATTTGATGTAAAGTAATGTTGCTACACACTCATGTACAGTCGGTGGCGGTATGCACCTTAAAGTTGAGTGCGATCCGTCATAATAGAAAAGAAAAAGAAGAAGTAGCAGAAGAAAAATCTTCTGTAAGTGACGTCATGGAGTGGTAAGCTTAGCGGCATTCTCCCCAATTTACAAGCAAAATCAATAAGAACTACTGGACACATCTGCAATCAACAACAATTGTTTAAGATTACAAGAGGACTTCACCATTGAAATTCAGAGAGTTATAGTTAAACTGACAATGCCCACGTGCATGGCAGTTTGATGCTGTAATACATCTGGTAAAAGTGAAAGATTTTTTTTTGTTATATTTATATAGCGCCAATTCACAACATGTCATCTCAAGGCACTTTACAGTTCAACCAGATCATACAGTCAAATTGATTCAGAGTTTCTATCTAAGGAAAACCAGTTGATTGCATCGACTCATTAACTCAAATGCAATCCCTCACACTAAGCATGCTTGTAGTGACAGTGGAGATGAAAAACTCCATTTTAACAGGAAGAAACCTCCAGCAGAACCAGGCTCAGTGTGAGCGGCCATCTGCCGAGGCCGACTGGGGTTCAAGGAGACAGAAGCAGATATTAGAAGAAGCAGCTGTAAAATGCGGCCCCGTCCAGGAAACACACAGCCAGGCAGACGAGCTCCGAGCCAGCTCCTGTGTCAGAGGATAAAGAGAACACATCCAGCCAGTCACGGTCAGAGAAACAGGACTACACTGGAAAACAGGCCGATCTCCAACATCTATAAACAAAGGATGGTGTCACAGTCAAACAGGAACAGATGAGGCAAAGCTACTATGAGAAAAAGCAGAGAGAGCATAACATTAGAGATTGAACTAGCAGATTCTGCAGAGTGGGAGAATAGAGATAGAATGAAGCAGAATGATGAAATAGGGGTCCCTATGTCCTCCAGAAGTCTAAGCCTATAGCAGCATAACTATAGAGATAGCTCAGAATAACCTGAGCCACTCTAACTACAAGCTTTATCAAAAAGCAAAGTTTTAAGCCTAGTCTTAAAAGTCATGATCCTCCACAGACGGGTTAATTGTTTGATTGCCAACTTGAAGAGGGAGGATTTACTATTGCACTTCTGGCCAGAGAAAAAAACATGTGATATGTAGCCAATATTTCAAAAAAGAATGTTTTCAAGATGACTTGGATAATAGCGCGTAGTGACAAACACCAGATACAGCACTGGGACTTAACTTCACTTTAACAGCCGACACTGCACCGTGACGTCACAAACCAGGTGGCAGTAGTGTTCTCTTACAAACATGGATGTCTCCGGTAAAGCACATTCAAATGAAAATTACTCTTAACTAAAAAGAAGTATAATTTATTGAACAGCAGCAACGGTCTAAGTAAAACTTGCAGGTCACATGGTTTGCCACTAGGTGTTGACTGTTTCACATTAAAGAGAACCTACTGTCTAAATTCTTGTAACATCTCAAATAACCTCAATGAGAAAACTAGTTCAGTGTTTTATACCATCATATGTGCCAAACCTTTTCATGAATCAGAATTTTTAGAGGCTGAGTTACAGAAGAACTAATTTAACAGATTTTTTTCCACTGCAACCCAGAGACTTGTAGCTTTATTGTTTTGTCTGTTTTTCTTTTTTTATCAGTGGCAAAATAAGGAGCATGACGCAACAAGTCTGAACTCAACCCAGACAGGCTGAACCAATTACCCCCGAGCCTTGACGACGTGTCCAACACCCACATCCAGGCTAAAAACTCCAGCCCTAAATTCACCAGTGAACCCAACCTCCAGTCACTGCGGTGACTCTCAAATTTACCCATCCTGTGTTTTCTTCCCTGCAGTTTGTGGTGGGATAAAATGTTGGTAATTTCATGGTATTTCTGTCACATTTAGGCACATATTTCACTTTTGGGGATAAAAACAAAACAAAAACAAACAAAAAAACAACACATAAAATATAAGCAAATCTTTTTCTATGAATGTGTGATACTTTTTTTTCAAAATCAGGATTGTTTAACAATAGTTTTGGTCAGTTTAAGCTTTATTCTGTAAGAATAGTAGGAAAGTAAGTAGGAAAAAAACACAATAAGTAGGAAGAGAAAGGATGGAAAGAGGGATGGCCCTGGCAGAAAGTTATGTGGAGGCGCACTAAAACATTCACTTTGAAAGAGTGTGAGCAGCAGCTAAGAGGGAACAGCATGTTTAATCCCTGAGACGACTGGGGGACTTTTCACATGAAGCGTTTGGAATAACGCCCTGATTCGTGTCTTTAAACCTTGGATCCAATCCTTCTTCGGGGAAGAAACTTTATCAGCCAAATAAATTAAAGGTAATTAAAGATAAAAAATATGGGCTTTAATGCTGTAAATGTTAAAAATATTTCCTGCCATGGTTATGTTTATCCTCACTGCTTTAATGCATTTTAATGTTATGTGGAGTCATTCATTGTTGTCATTACCAGATTCATTCATACTTTTTCTGTGATGTTTGGGGGGCAGGGGGGAGTCGTGTGGTTTTAGACAGATTAGGAGTCAAACCCAGCTGGCTTTTTGAATGGGGACTTTTATTTGTGTGAGAGATCTGGCCGCCTTTGGGGTTTAGGAGTCTAGTAATGTGCTTTGATGGGATAGACGGGTGATGAAGTATTTCTCTGAAGGGAGCGCAAGGTGCACATGTGCCAGAGGCATTTATTGGAAACCCATTAATATGCTTTAATCTAAATAATGAAATCCCTGTTGTCCTGCTGGAAAGCAAACATTCCCAGCATTAGGTCTTCTGCCACCTTTAAAAGGTTACCTTACAGGATCTTTTTTTTTTTACTGAGCTCCATCTCATTAGTGCTCTTGAACTCCTCACAGACATCTGCGATCCAGCTGTAAATCTGGTCCCTCATCTGGATGGGCTGTCTTGTCCTGAGTTCAACCTCCTATGCAGCATTCCACCAGTGACTGTGCAAAGCTTCAACTATTGGCATTTAGGTTCAGGTCAACAGTGGAGCAAAGGCCATGTTTGGATCTGTCATAGTTGGTGTGAAGGAAAGGATTTGGATTAGTTAGGGAAGGAATTTTCTCAGTAGGACAAGGAAGTCCCTGTTTTTATGAGGCAACAGATTATCTGGAACCTGGTTTTCTTTATCTTAAGTGTGAATCATTTCCTTTTTCCTGTTAATTATTTTCACCTGGTCTTACATACGTCTTCTCCAACTGTGGCTTTTTTATGAAGCATACATTTAAGGACATCTTCAAGGAAATACGTTATCAGAACCTATAGGAGGGGAGCTAACAGGTCTTTGAGTTGTCAGGTCCTTGAAATGACAGCATTTTTTTTATTCTGTAAAAGCTTGACCAACTCAGCAGATACTGAGTATAACAAAGACAGTCTTGACTAAAAACACCTTGAGACTTTATTTTGGGTCATAGAAAGATTAAAATATCAATTTTAAATCATCCATGTTTTACCATCATTGTCCTCCATAGCTGTCCAAGCCTGCCCAATCCAATTAGACCTGCACTGAATCAAGGGAAATGGAGGCAAAGACGTAGCTTTGTTAAACTCAAACATCTGCTGTCAAGACTGAGACCTGTCTGAGACAGAAGAGCTTATAAGTCTATTCCTACAACCTGAGAACTGATGCGTTTTTTTTTCCTGAGGATGCCGTAAAATGTACAATGATCTGGGAAATCCCCATCTAATGTAACCACAGGTTAAACGAAATGATAGATCCAACACATCTAACGACCAGTTGGTTTCTGAAAAGTCCAGTTCCAATTCAAAACTTTTTAAATGAGTTTGCATTTAAAGAAAATGCAAGAAATTTGAAAATGCTTAAAATGTTGGTGTAAAGGCATCCTTTCCCAGGAAAATTCTTACATTCCAAGGGTTTTCACCTTGGATCTTTATCTTGCCTAAGTGAAGTTGACATAAGCAACAACTGCAGACAGAAACATGCTGTTTAGCTCTGAACAAAATGTATGTAAACATTACAAAAAAGTTAAGATCAATAGAACTCTAAGAGAAGATGTTCTTTGATACCAGAATGTGATAAGAGAATTAATGTTGTTGAAAAAAAATGGTCCAACAAGGCCTGAGCTTTTATGGTTTTTCAGGTTTTGGTTTGGCAACATTTTCAAAATCATTCTTATTTTAGTTGTATTTTTAAAAGATACCAGAACATTATTGGCCGAGTTTGAACTATTTTGAATGACTTATTAGTTTTACTATTCCTGTTTTGTGGTTTTTCAGTTATTTCCAGTCCCCTATCTTCTAGCTTTCCCCTCGGTCATTCTTTATTTTTTTTAGTCATGGTCTTATTTCCCTTTTGCTTCATTTAAGTTCTTTTCCAGTTTTAGTTTATACTCCTTATTGCCCCTCTCTTTTACCCTTTTAGCTGCTTCTGTCCACACCTGCTCCCAGTTAGCTAATCACTCCATTCATAGTTTTTTCCCACTGCAGGATCCTCTTCAGGCCTCATGTATGTTTTTCCCTGGCATCTCCTAGTTTTGGTTGATGTTTTGTTCTGTATGAATTCACATAACTTCCAAGGTAAAGAAAAGATTAGTTAATCTGAGAAACATTNTCTTATTTTAGTTGTATTTTTAAAAGATACCAGAACATTATTGGCCGAGTTTGAACTATTTTAAATGACTTATTAGTTTTACTATTCCTGTTTTGTGGTTTTTCAGTTATTTCCAGTCCCCTATCTTCTAGCTTTCCCCTCGGTCATTCTTTATTTTTTTTAGTCATGGTCTTATTTCCCTTTTGCTTCATTTAAGTTCTTTTCCAGTTTTAGTTTATACTCCTTATTGCCCCTCTCTTTTACCCTTTTAGCTGCTTCTGTCCACACCTGCTCCCAGTTAGCTAATCACTCCATTCATAGTTTTTTCCCACTGCAGGATCCTCTTCAGGCCTCATGTATGTTTCTCCCTGGCATCTCCTAGTTTTGGTTGATGTTTTGTTCTGTATGAATTCACATAACTTCCAAGGTAAAGAAAAGATTAGTTAATCTGAGAAACATTAGGCTCAAAAACCACCTCTGCAGTTGTCCAGATGTGAGGTTCCCAAACTTTTTCTGCTTTGGACCACAAAATTGTACTGGATCCAACTCATGACACAACCCATTGGTTAACTATACAAACATTTTTACAAAGTCAATTAACCATAATAATCTTACAAACCACATCAACAACCAAAGTAGTTGGCTTTTTCCATTTTTAAATATGATTTTAAATCTTTAAACACTTTAACTTGTATTGATTGTTTTCTTAAATTTCTGCTGTGGATCTCAAGACCCCATACTGGTTAATCAAGGACCCCAAGTGGGGTCATGACCCCAACTGTAGGAATTAGTGGTCTAGATGATTTGCCTGCAGTTTTTACTAAAGTTATAAATAAGCTGTGTAACATCCTCCTTTCTCAGCTCAGGGCTTTGCTTCCCTCAAAGCCAAAATTCGTGCTTCTTGCTGTACAAAGATACTGTTGTTGCAGGGGGATCAGAAGTCTTCCCCAAAAAATCCTGCAATGCTGGATCTTTGTGGACACTAAGGGAAATACTTAAAGCTTTTTAAATTGAAATGTTTAGTGGCTGTATGTTAAACTATTTAGACATTTTTATTTTGACAGAGACAGGAGATAGGAGACCATTTAAAGAACAACTTGAGTTAAAGATGGTGGGAAACTAAAAGCAGCAAGCAGCGCTAACTATGATTTATATACCAAAGCGTAACAGTGTGATCCAGAAAGTTTTGGTCTAACATAACGTGGTTGTTATGATCACAAGAAACTGCCTGATGTCTCACATTATGTATGATCATATACTTATTAACACATTTATATATGGATTCAGCGACTATTTCTGTTTTCACAGACAGCTGGAATTGCTTCCCATTTTGTCATAAGAAGAGATCATACATAAAGACATGTCAAGATTTATGGTCAACCAGTGTTTTGCCCATCATCTTTTGTCTTCCTGGACTCTCTGGGGTTTTTGATGGCCTTGCTTTTGTGCTTAAAATATTACAGATGAATATTTTGGTGTTATTCCATTGGTTGTAAAGATCAGAAGATCAGCAGAACTGATGTCAAAATCAAAAGGCTCTAGGCTAGGAAGAAATCTGGCAAAGCTTTATTAATCTAACGACCTCATTTAAATGAATTAGATAGCTTAGCTTTATTTCCATTTGCTGTGTCCAATATTCAAAAGAGAATCAAATGGTTGATAAGTTTGTGTGGATTATGAATTTATGTCATCCAAAAACTTTGACATGTAAGTAATCATTAAAGTAAGTTTGATAGCTAAAAAAGCGGGGGTCAATAAAGGACTCATTTAGATCTGCTGAAATACTGTTGTGGTCCCCTTACTTTCAATGGACAGATGTTAATATGTATATAGAAATATATTAAATGTTTTCTCTTTTAATGAGACCCTCTATCATCAAAACACTTTTTACATTTTTTTTTAAACTTTTTGTTTTGGACAAACTTTAAAGCTCCAATTTAGCTCCCTAATATATATGGAGGGTAGGTTGGAAAAAAAGAGATCTACTTAAAAATATAGAAAATTACTCAGATAAACTAGCAGAAACCTTCCATACAAATATTTGAATTTCTCTCATGTTCAAATAACCACATGAGTTAGATTTCATAAGTGTGCATAAGATCATTCTTAATAATGTCTCTAATGGCAGACTATATTGTAGCTGTTAAACATACATATGTAAAAATAAACATATGAATATAGTTTACAGGCAGAGGGGGATAGTCCTTAGTTGCCTTTACTCTGTTACAGTTACTTCAATTACTTTTTGACAAAAATGTACTTTTAAAAGTAGCTTTACTACTCAATACTTTTTTCGAGACAGTCGTAATAAGTTATGAATACTCTTACTTGAGTAAAATGTGTGGCTACTCTATCCATTGTGAGTAACTAAACTGAATAACAAACAAGTGTTTTTAAACAAAAGAAGCGCTTCAGACAAGATAAACAGCACAAAGTGACTTCACCATGACATTCAGAGGTCAAGCTAATTTAAAACAAGGAGTAAATATTGTCACTCGAGGAGGATTTTTCCTAAGTTTTACGTTTTAAAAAAAGGTTTTGGAAAGCATTCCTGTTGCCTGGAATTGTAATTTTTCGATTAAAACTTTTCTGATTATGTTAATGGAACCTTTACTATAACTAGAATTTGAAAATGTAGCCTTACAGTACATTCTAGTCTGTGTTTATGTCATGTTTTTAAATATTATATGTTCTTACTTTGGTAACTCATTGGATGACTTTGTTTTACTTTTACTAGAGTAAAAATATGTTGAAGTATTTTAACTCTCACTTGAGTACATTGTTTGGGTTCTCTATCCACCCCTGGTTACAGCTGTGTTGGTGGTTAAAATGCAGCATCTGGTTTTAGCAGAGAGGAGGCTCATCCTCCTGTGACTTTAAGAGTCTGCAGACCAACTTGTTTCTTAGCTGCTTGTGTTTGTTTTGCTTTGATTTTCCTCAGTGAGTCATCATCTACTTCATTTCCTCCATCTCCTCCACACCAAGCCATGGGAAAAGCATTCAGAGATCAATAGTGGAACTTTTCTCCCACTCTTGTCCACTTTTTCTGTTTGTCAGTGGGGCCAAATAATGTTCCTGAGGGACATCTGAGGAGATGCTCACATGTTTTTGCTCACTTCCTGTGGAACATAGTTGTCCTCTTCTCCATCATCACAGATGTTTTAAGAACAGTAGCCTCATTTTATTCAATTTTAGTTTAGTTGGCCTGTTCATTTTACACTATTGTGCAACTCCTTCCCAGAACAGTCAGAGGAGGAACTCACACCTATGCTCCACTTGTTGCTTCCTTCATGGATCAGCCTGGTAACACCTGCCAGACCTTTTGGGCATATAAAAAAGAAAAAAAGAAGAAAAGTGTGATTGCATTCAAACTCTGCCTTATTCGTTTAAAGGTTTTTTTCTACCAAATGCAGAAAGGGAATCAATAAACAGGAAATGTGAGAATGTTTTCAGAAGGAAGGGCTGATAAACAACCCCCCCCAGCTGCATGTAGCTGTGATAGGATGTAATTCTGCACCGGGATGGGGAGGAGAGTGGGCTGGGAGGAGGGAAAGAGCAGAGAAACTTAAAGTGAATGAAAAAAAAAAAGCCCAAGGAGTAAGACATACAGAATAATGAGGAGAGTGCTTTGGAAATCAATTTTCTTCAAGCTTACCTATGGATCTACCTGCTGTCTACACTCTGTTACAGTAAAGAGATGGTAAGACATGCCTGTTTGGTGAGTAACACCATCTGCAGCTTACTTTTAATTGCCTCTATGCTGAGGAAAATAGCTCTTTTTTTTATTTTACTGGATAACATTTAAATGCTGCAACCTCTGTTTTGTCAGCTCTTGAACCGAGCAGAGGTCTTTAAAAGTAGCAGCCCAGACTGTGTAGCTGGCAGTATCTATTTTCAGAAGCTCGTGGTAGCTCTGAAGGGCATAACTGCCCCCATAATGACGGGTTACAGTTAAAGGCCCGGCATTTTCCTGCATTAAGACAGCTCTCTGGCCTGGGTGTGTACGTTGTATCTCTGAGTTTTGTGGCAGCAGCTGTGTGCATGTGTGCATGTGTGTGTGAGTCAGGCAGACTGGGGACACATTACCCTGCCCACTCTCTGGTCCTGTGTCTGAGTGCGTGTCTCAAACGGGGCCGGTGTTGACAGGCACCGCACTGACAGAGGAGGCGTCAGGGCTCCAGTGTCAGGACGAGCAGAAGGAACGCTCTGTTCTCCGTGTCCCCCGGGTCCTGTGGGACTCACACACTGAACAGGATTGTAGGAAGCGTGTGGTTTCAGCCGGCAGCTTTGTCTGGGGTGACATCAGACGCCAGCTGAACGCCATGTTGTCTCACAGAGCCCAGACTAATGTTAGATCGCGGAAGTTGTGGAGGGCTTCTGGCTGTTTTTTCAGAAACTCTAATTGATGAAGGATGACAACTCATTTAGATCTGAGCCACCAGCTCTGTGTCAATCATGGAGTCCCTGAATAATCTGATGATGTATTTCACATGGCTTGCAATAGTACAGAGAGTTTATTGTTACAGAATGAATCCTCTTATAAGAAACCCTCTTTTAGGGACTTCTCTACTCTTAAATGTAGAAAAACCTTACAATCAGGAATCTTTATGCATTTTATTGGCATTTTTTATGTGATAGAACTACAAATTATGTCTTATTTCTCAAATGGGAGGTAATTATAAATTTTGCAGCCTCTAATAGTTTTTCTTCCTATCTTTACATGATCTCTCTTCCTATCCACTCTTACCAATTCTATTTGTCCCTATTGAAGAAAAGCATGATGCTGCCACCACCGTGCTTCTCTGTGGGAATAGTATGCTAAGAAAATCTCATAGCGTTTTACCACTTTAGTGACATTTGATGGCACTTGATGGTAAGCAGCAAACAAGATATGTTCTTCAAGCATTCTTTCTACAACCCCTCCACAACAGCCAGCAGATTCTGACGAATGAGTCAATGATCTTTGCAGCTCATCCAGAGTTTACTGATGCACTCCGGGTCTGAGCTCTCAGTTTAGATATAAGACAATGCCTTAATTGTACCCTATTCTTTACACTAGCACTGAATATTGGATTATTGAAATAATAATAATCATCGATCTAATCATCAGTGTATTGTTACGAGGAATAATAGTACACAGGATATAAAACATGCTATTTGTTGATGAAATGATGAAATAACCTGCCTAAAGTCCATTTTTTTCCTATTTAAGATTACATGCTTATACATATATATATATATATATATATATATATATATATATATATATATATATATATATATATATATATATATATATATTTATAACCTCCTTGGAGGCTATGTTTTAGATATGTTTTATGTAACCTCCTTGGTAATAATGATAAAAAATATATTTTAGGAACATTTTATGATTATTTATCTTTCTCCCTATTTTCTATGCCGGCTATTGTGGCAGTCTGTGGGAGTGGGGCTTGAACTCAGAACCTCTGGATTCCAGGCGCAATGCCCTAACCACTAGGCCGACTCCCCCTAGTGCCCCCCGGTTGCCTCACTTAAAAAAGCCGCTGCTATAGCACTTAATCTTTTGATTTAGGGTTTTATTTTTAGAAAAAAAAAAAATTTGCATCAAACTTTTGATGTCCACTAAACAGTTACTTTCTGCTTTACTTTAGGTCATAAAATGCAATCTTAGTAACAAACACCGAGAGTTCTGATTGTAAAAGGAGGCAAATGAATTGTTTCCCTGTGATGTAAATAGTAGAGAATAACACAGCCAGCTTTCCGTGTTCATAGACATAACAAACAGAAGGCTGCAGGCGGTTGCGTGTAGTTTATGTGTCTTGGGATGCAGAGATGTTAGTGATAGTTGGTGAAAAGGATGAAGGCGTTTATCAAAAACACATGTGTCATCTGGGCTGCGTATGTGCCCAGCTGTGCTCTCGCCCGCTATGGGTTTCTCTCCCATCCGATGAGCAGACAGTTGAATCTAATCTTCTGCATCTGTCTACAGACATCCTGTGGCGATATCTGAGTCACAGTGAGTCAACACGACCAGAGAAGCACTGATCTGTAGTTCTAGGGATATGAGACCTGTAGAGCTCCTTCCTTCTGGGATGTATAAAACACATATTTTGTCAATTTTACAATATCCATGTGTGTCATCTTCAAAGCTTAAAATCTTTTAGGATTTGGACCTAAATGGATTTGAGAATCAATGTGGTTTTGTTCATAGTTCTGGAGAAACAATTCCTCACTGTAGTGGTTTGGTCACATGGGTGTAAAAGTGGGGCAGAAGGGTTTCTAAGGAAAGCACTGTTCCTATTGTAGTTCAGCAGTATTCCCAGCGCTCCATTCATGGCCTGAAACATTGTGTGTGTATGACTGTGTGTGTGTTTTAGGATCTACACGTGTCAGACTCTTCTGACAGTACGGTCGACATGGACCGCATGAGGAGGAATAGAGTGGAACACGAGCGTCAGACCCATCAGGTCTTACAGGTGAGTTTTTCCTTCAGATTTGGCAGAACAGGTGAC
Organism: Cyprinodon variegatus; assembly: GCF_000732505.1. Taxonomy (NCBI): domain Eukaryota; kingdom Metazoa; phylum Chordata; class Actinopteri; order Cyprinodontiformes; family Cyprinodontidae; genus Cyprinodon; species Cyprinodon variegatus. The sequence continues at coordinate 171,946 of NW_015150721.1, read as the reverse complement.
ATGATTACCAGCAGCTCCTGCACTGATCCTGCTAATCATTTGTAGCACTGTTTAGCCCTGCATGCTCTGATTTGTATTTGAACAACTACATTATACTCTTACCTACAAGTTTATCAGGCACTGCTTATCAGTAGTGTTCAGAATGTTCTTAATTCATGGCATAGATTCAAAAAGTTGTTAGGAAAGTTCCAAAGAGATAGCAGCACAAGTCCCTGCAGATTTGCCAACTCTTCCTTTTATGGTAGGAATATCCCAAAGGTGTACTATAGATTCGGATTGCAGTTTGGTGACTTCGGAAACGTTTGGAACTCATTGCACTCATTAACATCTGCAAGAAACCAGTTTAAGATGAATTGTAATGGTGAATGAGCTGCATTGTGTCACAGTTTTCGGCACTGCCCTTTGCACCAAGAAGATCTTTGGTTTGAACTAGTTGATTTTCCATCTTCTGTTTAAGAATGTGTGAGTTTTCTTTGGGTATGTTTTCCTAACTTTAAAGTGGAATAGACATGTTATATGACATAAAATATAATATCAATATATATTTAAGGAACATTTTGCTATCCGATTATTAATTAGAAAAGAATTCAACAGATTATTTGATAAGCAAAATAATTGTTGGTTGCAGCCCTTATTGTAACCATGGTAACAAATTTTGGTCTCTTTGTGCGAAGTTCTACTGCCCAGCAAAACAATTCTCTCTCCCTCGGGAAAATGGCTTAAATCAGTAATAAGTCTTTGTTTTCTAATTTTTTTTTTTCTGTAGTCATTTATTTATTTTGTCAAATATTTTGTGGAATAATATTTTACTCAGACTATTCCTAAAAGAGGCCTTTGTTTCTTAGATGTAAAATTTCTTATGTTGTTCAATAAAACTAGTAGTATTTGCCACCCTGGCTGGACCATTTGTGCGATCTTAGCCGCAACCATATAAAACTTTATAGATCCACCTCTGATGCCAGTTATATTTTAGTATGTGGTATTTTGTAGTAAAACCTTTCCTTATATTTTAACTGCTGGATTATCAGGTTCATCTAACGCTCTATATCCAGTAATTTGGTATGAAGTGTTCTCATTTGTGCAGCTATTTTTAACGTGTGTGCTGCTTTAAAAAGTGGTGCAAAGGGAATTAAAAAAGTCAAACTCGCTACGACCTTATAATGAAGAGAATTTTTATAACAATTTTGTGGTATTTAAATGCAACTTTTTTAAAGCTCTAATTTTGGGACCCAGACTCCAACGAAGACCACCAATGTGTGCAGAATGGTAATTTCAGCTGCTGCTTACATATTGTATTTGTAGTTGTAGTTGCAGCTGTAAATCCTTTTCTCACTGCGTTTCTATTACCGGTACCCCTTTTCCACCCACTGGCCAAAAAAACCCATTTAAACCAGGGAACAATCAGCTTTTAGCGGCAGAGGGAACAGCTCACTGACACGTCTCTACCTGGGTCAAATGACTCGGCAAGCGACCCGCGTTAAAATCGCCTCGGCTCTGATCGGGATGCTGTTACATTTTACATGATACTGATATTACATGATATTGCATGATATTATCAAACGCAACGTAAAGATGTCAACACACCGTACCAGTCGCTTCTGATCTAACAAGCTGAAAATGCTCTATTTAAATTCAATTAACATGGAGCAGCTCTTGTGGGAGGCATTCGAAGGGATAAAAAAAAGAATCAGTAAAGCACACTGACTCCGCCCTGGCTTCCTTCCATGTTGCTCTCCAATGTTTACTTTCACGATTTCTGTTGGACTGGTGACATCATCAATGTTAACCCAGCATAATGGTGTCACCAAACATGCAGCTGCAGAGGGACAGAGGCCATGCAGCTGCCTGCGAGGGGTTAGAATCAGATTTTTATGCCAGGTACCTTTTCTTTCTTTGGCACATACTTCTTTTTTTGGCTATTTAAGCTAATGAAAAAAAAAAAAATTTCTCCACTGTGAGAACAATAAAAATAATAAAGCAATTAAAGGGTGCCAAATGCCAATTGTAAGCAGGTTGATCCATGTTTGAAAAATGCGTTAACCTGCTAATTTCAATGGGAAAGAGGCTTATTACGCTCGACTAAAAGATTCCTTTTGCCCGTGTCGTTACATCTACGGTAATAACTTCAAGCAATCATCTTCTCTGGAGAGGTGATGTTTGGACAACAGATCCAGTCAAACTGTGGAACACTAACTCTTTCTTGGATGTCTAAAAATCATCTCTTCTTTTACATGTGGTACTCAGAGGTGGATAGTAACCTTTTGTGTTTCCTTAATTAAAGTTTCTTGACTAACTTTACAAATTGACAACAAACTTTTAGGAGTAGTTTTACTGCATTTTACGTTTACTTTAATTTGAGTAAAAACATGGAGAATTATAAATACTCTTTTTTGGCTACCATGCCAACAGGTTGCTTTTTTTTTTTTTGCTCGAGCTTCATTGTTTTAACCTTATTTTCTGCTCGTCCTGCCTTGGCATTTGGAAGTCAAGTGAATATACGGTAAACACTTTAACCCTCCTGTTATGTTCATTTGTTAGGAACAGCAATGCTGTTCCCGGGTCAGTTTGACCCGGTGCATGTTTAATTATCCAAAAGATGTCTGAAACCAAAAAAATCCTAACAAGCATTGTTAATATTTCATTACAACTCCATTACTAACTATTCTATCAATATTTAGTGCAATGGTGTTCCTTACTTCTAACAGGTAATGATCCAATTATGATAATTCACTCGTTTTTCAAAAAAAAAAAAACTGCATGTTCAAACTTTTTTAATGTTTTACCACTTTATTACTTTTGAAAGACCAACATATAAAACACAATAGTTTTACACAACATTGAAACTTAACATTTGAATTTTGTTTTACATATATGCACTATTTGTGAACCAGAAACGAACAAAATTGCAATACAACAATACAAGAAACAAGCATTTGCAATATAAACAAGGTGTAAGTGCGTGTGTGTCTGTCTGTCTGTCTGTACATCTGCACAGCACACGAGTGACATGTCATCACACTGCTTTGTGCAAATGAATTTTGCACATTTTGCGCAGGTCATGCTTGTCTTGACATCGTCCGATGGCCTGCAGACCTGGCACCACCTCCTCTGTCTTTTCCCCTCAGCATCAACCTATAAACAAGAGAACCATGATTTCTTTACTATGGTGTCTTTTTACTGATTCCAAGACACACACAACTCACTCTCATACCCACACCCCCACACACACTTACTTACTTACCTCACGCATTTGTGTACTCGATGCAGTCATCTCCTGGATCTCCCTCACCCTGGCTGCACTGGCTGGGGTCCTTGGCAGGTGCTGCCTCCGTTGGATGTGCGGTGTCACAAGCGCCTTCCCCAGCTCCTCGAGAAAGATGCGCCTCTTGCTTTGACACATTCCAGTCAGGAAATATTGCCATCCAGATTATCAATGCATTGTCGGCTGATACAATGATAAAGTTATAAAAGATGACCAATGGCCAGCGCGCAATCATCCGTTTGGTGCTGTAGGACCCTGTTACTTTGTCTAAGTTGTTAACCCCCATTTGGTGGCATTGTAATCAAGGATCACGCTTGGATTCTGTTCCTCTCTTTAGCTGATTTCAGCATTTTTGTGCAGAGTGCTCATGAGCACAACATTTGTTGCCTTTTTGGGGCAGTAAGACACTAGGGCAGTGGGGTCTGTGAAGGCAAACAATCTCCCAAACATGGGAGATTGAGGGGCCCGGTCCTTGATTACCAGCAGCTCAGCAGGGAGTTCAGCCCTGTTCTTTCAGACAGTTCCGACCATTGTGAGCTTTCTCTTTAGAAGCTCCTGACCCAGGTTGTAGTTTATAAAAAAATTTGTCACCGATTATGTTCTGTCCTCTGAGACCCTGTGCCATGTCGAGCACGACTCTTGTGCCCTGATTCCTCTATGGGGCTCCCGCGAGTATTCAAATGGTTCTCGTCAAAAATATTAACATCTGCACCTGTGTGAGTGTGTGTGTGCGCGTGGCCATGTCTTTAATACCTGGTGGGGACAATTTCCTAGGAATATGCTACATTTTGGGGACTCATAGGTACTTGTGGGGACCAACAACTGGTCCCCATAAGGAAAGTTTCTCTTCTTGGGGTGGGGGTTAGGTTTAGGACTAAGGTGTGAATTGAGTTTAGGTTAGGTTGGGTTCAAACCCAGTTTGGTGTAATTGAATAAGTCAATGAATCTGTGTAAATTTAATTAAGTTGTAAAA
>NW_015150721.1:154439-167182 GCF_000732505.1 Cyprinodon variegatus | reverse complement strand
AAGATAACAGGAGGGTTAATCCATCTTGTTACTCAAAGTAACTTACCCTATTCCTAGGCTTATATACATAACATAGATTGATTTAATTAATTATTTGTAAATATATTCAGATACTGATTTTAAAAAATGTGTTCCACCTGAAATTCTGCAATTGTTCGATTGCTGCGTGTTGCATGTTCATGCTTATTTCTATCTCATTCTTTGAAACACCATTATTTTCAATTTCCTGTGTAACTTCACATTGTTTTTGAAATACTAAATTAGATATTTGATGATCAGAGGGCTGCACCATGGAGCAGTTTGTAGCACTGCTGCCTTGCAGCAAGAAGGTTTGAAGTTCGATTCCTGGCTTGGGGTCTTTCTGCATTGAGTTTGCATGTTCTCCCCGTGCATGCATGGGTTCCTTTTGTGTGTGCATGATTTTCTATCTTTGTTTTCCTGCGACAAACTGGCGATCTGTCCAGGGTGTACTCCACCTTTCGCCCATAGACTGCCGGAGATAGGCACTGACCACAATGCGATGTTGATGGAATAAGCAGGAGTAGATGGATGGATGTTATTATCATGAGTAATATGTAGATCAGCATTTGAGTAGACTTTTTCCTCAATACATTTTTCTATTACTTTAGTAATTTATTGTATGGTTACTTCTTACTTATAGGAGTATTAAGTTAAGAATAAAATAAAGCAGTGCTACTCTTGCTTAAGTACATTTTCTAGGTACTCCACCCACCTCTACTGATACTTCAGGATTTTCATGATTTACTAACTGGCTACGAAGTTATTTTATTACACCCACCTAACTTCACTACAGTATTTTATATGATATAATTTGAATCCACTTCCTCTGAGTTTAAAGGATTTCAAACACACACAAAAAGCAAAAAACTCTTCACGCTTCAAATTATTAAAAGTGTCAACACTATATTCTGCCTGTTAGAGTGAAAAATATAAATCACTCTGTTTATACTTATTAACCTGACAGATGAGGTATTAATAATGTTTGATTGTTTTGTTTTGACAGAATACTCCTCTCGACCTGATTGAAACAGGGAAGTCCTTGAAGGTTCAGGCAGAGCGCCCCCACCTGGTTAGCTTGGGAAGTGGACGTTTGAGCACAGCCATCACTCTGCTGCCGCTGCTAGAAGGTAAAAGGGGCTGAGCTTTTACTGTGAAACTGAAAACTGTTTAAATGTTTAAAGGTTTTGAAAATCCACAACTTAAAAATGTAGTGCTAAGTAGAAATATACTAAATAAAAAGTAGAATTTAAACTTCCTTAACAAAATACTAATCAGTCCTGCAATAGAAAAAGCTGATTCTGAGCACTATGGGCCTGAGCATCTGCTGACCTCCCTCTGTTAGGTTATATGGCCTACCACTGCATTACTGAGCTGCTGTTGCTCCCGACACCTTCCAGTTGTGTGTAACACCACTGACAGTTGATGCTGAAATATTTAGGGAGAACATTTCACAACTGGAAATGCTGCACAGCGGCACCCTATCACAACCAATCTGGTGTTCACTGATCCACACCGTCACAGATGTTTGCAGAAACAATCTGGATGCTTATGTGCTTTATTTTATAGATCGGTGAATGAAGCCAGAACTCTTCCAAGAAGGCACATTTGCAATAAAATACAAATATGCTTATATTAGTACAGTTTTATTTAAAACACAGACATTGACTGTTCTCAATGTTAATTTTGAATGTGTCACGCTATTCAATACCAGGAGACCCCAATATGTATGGTTCTCCCCCTTTTGGACTTCTATTTGAGTTTCAGTTGTTTATGTCTTTCCGTTTTGTTGATCTTTGGTTTCTTTATCATTTTGTGTTTACTCTTTGTTGCCCCCTTGTGTCTGTCTCCCTTCACGTAGCTCCCTTCAAGTTACTTCCATCCACCCCTGCTCCATATCAGCTCATTAGCCCATTCTTTGTTCTGTCCCCTATATACTGTATACACCACCTCTGCAGTTCCTCATCACTAGTTTCTTGTTGGCTGCCCAATGTCTTTGTAGTTTTCCTGTATTTTGGTTCTTGACTTTTGTTTATGTTTCCTTTTTCATTAAATCAGCAAAAATCATCTCCGCGTGAGTAGATTCTCTCCTATTCGTATAGGGACTTTTTCTCCAGGCCCCTGTGAACTTTTGTCATGTAAAGAAGGTAAAGCACCTGTGATTGGCTTCTTTTTAGGAAATCCCGCCTTTTGAAACAGTACTGCTTTCATCCTTGCTGTTGCTGGTAACGTTAGCAAAGCATCTTTATCCTAAGGGTGAACCCCCACCCCAAGTCTTTCACTCCATCATCATCTCACCGGATTCCCTTTGCAGGATGAAGAAAAAATAGGTTTTTATCTCAACAACACTTCTAAGGTTAAATTAAGGTTAAATAGATAAACTAAGTACCACTAGTTTTTATTGTCTTGTCAAAATTAAATAAAAAAAATAATTTCCTTCCTGTTTATAGTATGTTTATTCATAACTCAAAGTTTGCAGTTGTGATGGAGCCTGAATACTTTTGCATTGTATTGTGCAGCCAATGATTAAATCATGTCTATAAAACATTGAGTTAATTAATTTCCTATAATGAACCTTTTTGTCAGTCTGGTTGTGTCTTTTGAGGGTTCCCACCTAATGAGCAACATACTGAGAGATGGAGTTGAGGCTCCACCAATATGGACGTGATGCTCTGTTGTTCTTCCACCTATGAAACCTCAGAATACTCTTAGAGGTGTGTTGGTTCCTAAAGCTCTCCAGGAAGGGAATAAGCTTTTTGTTCTGGTTTCAGGGAGAACCACGCTGGGCAGCGATGGGACAGATATCCCGCTGCAGGGCCCAGGCATCACACCCCAGCATTGCTACATTGAGAACCAAGCAGGGAACATCACCCTGTATCCATGTGGGAACCAATGCTCTGTGGATGGGCTTCCCATCACCAAACCATATCGCCTCACACAAGGTAGGAGGGATGAAAGTGGTTTGAAATGTGTACTGGTACCATTTAAAAAAAGTAATAAGCTCATATTTCTTTCTGAAATCCTGCATGCATTTTAATAAATTATCCTTTTTGTAGGACCAATGTAGACCAATATAACTTAAAAAACAACACTTTTGAATTTTAGATTTTAAATCTTTAGCTTCTCCTTTTTGATTATCTAAGATCACGCACCAGTATTAAAGGTATAGTGGAGGATGTTCATCAAAATAAGTTATCCACCTATTTGTCAATCATTCCGGTGATATGTTTACATAAGGCCGTCCTACGTGCTCGTCCCCATTTTTACTTCTTTTGGAAAGTAAGCTTGTATGAGTGATGCAAACAGAGACTTTTAAACAGAGCGTGCACAAGAAAAAATGGGCTCATGCACACCCGCTCACACGTTTAAAAGATGTCCCCTCTCAGGGAGCGGGTACAGGGTTGTGCATGTGCATTTCAGTTTTAAAAGTGGAGAGGGCGGGTCTTTTCAAAAATTTGCATAAATCCTCCACTATACCTTTAAGATCAATATTAAGAGCTGAAAAATATTTAATGATTAATTTATAAATAAAATAAAAAATATATATATTTTTTATTTTAAATTAATTAATTCTCCAACATTTATATACACTCATCATATTATGTATGTTTTCCTAACCAGTTCTCCACAACCTTTTTATGCACCACGGAACAGTTTAGTGTCATAGATTATTTTCATTGACCGATCTGTAGCAGGTAATACGAAATGATAAAAAAAAAGTGTTATTTCCTCTAAAAATAATAATAATAGGAATATAACACTCTATGAAGTGTGCTCATGGACCCGCATTGTAACGAATTAAAAGGATCAAACCCCGTATTTGCAATGTTGCCACTTACAAAATATTAAAAATTGTAACTAGAAATTGTTTTGTGTTCACTCACATACAGTAAAATATGAACTATTTTAGAGTTAGGATAGAATACAAAAATACACAGCAGAATATTGGGGTGGGGGGTAGGGGTGGACATCAGTTGAGGAAAGAAAATTAAAATATTTCAGGGAAAGAAAATATCAAGACATTTCATAGCAGAATTTCCTTATAATCTTTTCATTGTAGTGATATATGACAATCATTTAAAATAATAATAATAAAAATTAATGGATGCAATTTATGACCTTTGACTCAAGCAGTTCTCCTCTAAACCAGTGGGTGGCAGCAGTGATACCATTGTGTCCTACTTTGACATTTTAAAGTTAGTATAATAACCAATAACTGAAAACAAAAATACAGTTATACATTTTTAATGACAATATACTACAAATAAAAAGGACTAATATAGAATTCATGCTTTTTTAAGACTTGTTATTTGTGTGTTCTAAGGGGGAATTTGTGTCTGTGCAGTCATGTAAGATTCTTTCTATGTAATTAAAGAGAAATACTTCAGTTCAGCCCATCTAATGTACATATTGTGTAGAACAATAAATCAATTTAAATAACACTGCTTAAACGTGTGATTCATGTTTGTAGGGGATTTATTTGGAAAATATAGATGTTGTGCACATCAATTTTCCTTTTGGTTTATTGTCATCAGTATATATTTGCACCTTTTGGTTTTTGCACATTGGTTCCTGCCTGGCCACAGCTATGAAAACTTTCTTGCCACTGCAACAGGGTAACCTCAACCCTGATGAAAATGTATAAACTGTGCCGGAAATCAAATCAGGAAACAAACCTTTTAAATGAACTGTACCCTCAGTGATGACATGGTGAAGATGAAGATGAGTTGAAAACGGCGTGAGCCTGTTTGTGTCCTTCATTACCTGAGTGGGTAAAATTCACCATAAAAAAATGATTTTTATTTGTTGTACAAAACTGTCCCTCACTGAAGGGAGAATAGATTCAGTGCCGTAAACTGCTTGGCACTGTCCCATAAAAGAGCCATGGATAGTCCCACCCCCTCCAGCAAAAGGAACAGAATGTCATTCGAAGCTGGCGTGTGTGTGTGTGTGTGTGTGTGTGTGTGTGTGTGTGGAGGCAGCAGCTGCTCAACAAGAATATTTCAAACTCTTAAACCAATTGAAAGGACAATCGTCACATTTCAAACAAGATCTTGTGAATCGGGAGGCATTAAAACCTGGAAACAACACAGGACTTTAAACCATAATTGTTAAACTTCCTCTGGAACATGTGCAACTGGAAACCAAGCTTCTCCATGTGACTTTAAAGATACTTAGAGGGTTAAACAGCAATGAAGTCATAAAGAGGTAATCTGATTTTTTATTTTAGAATTATATTGAATTTACCAGTTTGTTTATGTTGTGTTTAGGAAGATAAATACGTCACAGGTGGCTAAAACCTAAACTATAATCTGTATTTCTATGTGAAAGGCTAAAACCTAATTTACACTATGGGCAAACTAAATAAAATACTATTGATATCAACATTTTACTGCATAGAAAAAAGCTAATATTGTAGAATAACTATTAAAATAAAATAAAGTCTATAGAAAGTGGATAAGATTTCTTTAGTGAAATTATGAAAACTGAACTAAAGATATTTCGTTATAAAATTAAACATGCAAAACTATGTTTTTTTCTGTGTCAATGCTTAGGCATAGTGAAAAAAGTGTAGTTTAAAGTATTTTGCTAAAGGAATCATGAAACTCAGGTAATAGTTGACGTGTCTAAAAATGCTTGTTTCCTGACAGGGTGCATGCTGTGTTTTGGTCAGTCTGCCTTCTTCCGCTTCAACCATCCCGAGGAGGCTCAGAGAATGAAGAGTATGCTGCCTGCAGGGAGCCTCAGAGTGAACACAGTCAAACCGTTCCCCTCTGGTAAAACAAAAACAAAAACAAAAAACAACAACTGCACAAACAAATTCCCATCATCCAAATCCAGAACTACTCTGAACTGTTCTTGTGATCCAGAAATAACTCTCCTTTAACAACTGTGCGTACAAATGGTTTTGGCTCTGCAGTTATTCTGGGCCGAACATATGCCCTGGGCACATATGCTACTTTAGATTGTTTGTTGAACAATAGGTTAAACAGCACTCTAACAACTGGTTCCTGTGTAGTTTACAAGCACATTATAGTCGGGATCTTCAGCTGTAAACGTGAAAGCCAAAAAAGACTTGAGCACTTTTCCATCTTTTAATCTCATTACTGTTATTTTTTTTTATTCAGACCCTGACTCTAAACATCATCAAACCTGATAGAATAGGGAAAAAAAATCTAATTATCAGCGGCCTACATTTTGAGCTACTTATTCTCCATGTTCTCTCAGGGTGGTGACCTCATTGTAATCTTTGTGTCCTGCTATTTGTTCGCTTTCACTGTGAATGTTAGATCATTGTGGCCCACTGTGATATTTAGAACCCATTCTTCTGTGACCTTATTAGTTCGGCTGTCAGCGCCTGAACAGTAATGGCCACCACACCCTGTCCATAGTGTTCAGGCCAGTCTTTCCTGGAGAAGCCATGAACCTTTCTGCTGTGAACAAGTAAAATGGCTTCATTTTTAAGTTTAGCTGTTGTGCATCCCTATAGGTTTACAACAACTCTATGGAGCATCCTGTGAAACTGGGTTTGGGTCAGACAAGAGACCGAGGGGGTGGGGGGCTTTGAAATACATATCTTAAGCTTTGTGTTGCCATAAGACTTGAACTCTGGGTCATTCCTGCTTCTTATGCTATTACAAAGCCTGCTTTTGTTTTTGGGTGTTGGAGAACTATACGTTATTTCAAGGATTTGAAAAAGATAAAAAGCTGAACTCCTGCTGCCATTAGGTAGCTCACTTTACGTTTGCTTGCTCTCATTTCAACCTTCAATTGTATTGTTTGCCAGCCAGTTGGCTGGAAACAGAAATTTCAAGTGAGTGGTCTTTTAATGTGTTTTAATCCTTCTTTCTATATAACACCATTACTCAGTCACACAACATGTTTAGATCACTAGGATGGGTTAAATGCAAAGAATTAAATTTCCATTTGGGATCAATAAACTATAAAATAATAAAAGAGCAGTGGATAAGGTTTTGACGGCAGGCTAACAACAATTCTGAATAATTTCATGCTAACTATGCCACATTACGGTACTCCACATGGCTTCTGCACCATTTTGTCTCCTTAACACTGGGCTATCAATGAACAGGGTGTGGCTACAGTGCAAGCACTGCCAGAAACCTAAATTCAATCAAATTTAAAGTGCACAATCACCTCAGCCACGGTGTAGATCAGGTGTGGATGCAGCCACCAAGGCTGTGCTGATCAGCAAAGTAAAACCACAAGAAGGAAGTTTGGCTGGACGCTGCAGCGGTCCCTGCATTAAGGTCCCATACTTCACAAACAAACAGGAAAAGTGAGACACCATAGAAAAAAAGTTCCTGTGAATTTCAATAAAGTCAAACTATGCTAACTTGACAAACAAAGGTAAATTTATGAGCATGGATCATGGGTCTGCCCTAGAACTGGAAAGGGCGTGGACCCACGTAAATAAATTTTCTCTAAAGTTAATGTAATGCAATTCGATTGCAAAACAGCCACTCAGCATAATGCTGCCATGACCATGCTTGATAGATGGCTTAATTCTCTTAGGTTTGAAGTCCTCCAAACCAATATTATCATTACGACAAAACAACTTTTCCATTGTTGCACATGGCCATGCAACTGTTCTCTGAGGATAACTGCAAATTTTAATCAAGCTTTTATGTGTTACATCTTGGCCAAATGCTATTTTTCTTTGTCGGTACTCTGTAGCTAGTTTAATTTACATAGTGGATGGTGGTACTAGTGGGGCACTATCTTCCAGCTTATAATAGGTGGAACCTTTTGTGGTTACTAGATTGTTAAAAATTGCAACAAAAAACAGTCTATGCTGTAAAGCCAGGTCCATTGCTAACCAAGGTAAATCAACACAATAATAGTGGTTAAATGTCCAGATGACCAGAATGTGCCAAACTTTTAACAGAACACCTTTCTCTTGGCAAAAGAAAAATTGTGAGAATTCCATGTAAATTGTTAAGGAGGGTAATCCAAACAGTATCAGTTTAAATTCATGTGATTTTATACATTTTTTATTAATATTTCTGAGTCTTTTAAAATTGAAAAAGCCAATTAAAAGAAATTGTGCTGATAATTACATTTTTGTCAAAGCATTAACATTTTTGTCATATAAATATTAAATACTATAAAACAAACTGCCAAAATTCTCTGTGATAAGGCCTAAATTCCTCTGACATTCATGCAGACAATGAATGTCTGTAAATCTCCCACTGACACCATGGTTGTGAGTTATTGTATAAAACAAAAATGGCATTCAGCCTTTGCCCCAGAGCTGACCTGGGATGTCGACATTGGTAAATAAGACAGATACCCCACATGGTGTTTTTACTTGTCAGTGTTTTAACAACTGTCCTCTCCCTTAATTTAACAGGAATGTTCATGGACAAATGTGTCTGTCTCCCCTCTGCAGACCCCCACAGCATCTCCAATGGAAGCCAAGAGTCATTTTCAGAGAACAATGAAGCTAAACTCAATGGCATGGCAACCGCTCAGCAGGACCCAGTGAAACTGAAACCAGCCTTGTCATTATCTGGTTTTGGAAAACAGTCTTCCAAAACGACTGTTGTGGACATACCAAACGGGAAAAATGGCATTACGCCAGGCAATTTGGGTCAAGAAAACAGTGGCAGCATCTGTCTGACTCAGCATGTTACCAATAAACCCCATGCAGTACCTGTTCCTTATCCCCGGACCTCACACTCTGTGGCTTTGAGCGGTAATGGAAGAACTCAGAGAACCCAGGAGAGCCCGAAGCCTCTAAGAAATGTAGGTAAAGAGACGACATCAAGCCCCAAGCTACACGGAACTGGGTTAGACAACGGATGTCCAAGTCAGAAACACTCTTCCATCAAAATTTCACGCACAGCACCATCCAGCCCTCAACTAAGAAGTTCCTCTCTTCAGACAAGGTCCCACAGCCCAATGCGAGAGCTGGCCCAGCCCCTCTCAGATGTTGATGTTCCTCATAGGATGGCTGGCACCAATAACCTAAGGGAACTGTCACGGGTCAGCCCCTTTGTGTCCTATAGGGGGACTCCAGGACCACAAGGAGCTCCTCAGAGCCCACAGGGCCAGCGCAAACCTTCAACACCACTAAAAGCAGAGGCCATGAGGCCCCTATACACACAGAGCCACCCATGTGTTTCCAGGCTGGAAAAACAGTCAGAGAGCAGACCGTTACAGCCTGGATTAACAACTGGCATCACGTCAGGCCTGGGTTCATTTTCTGATTTGTCTCCTATGGCTAGCCCTTTTAACGAACGGAGGACTGCCTGCATGAGCGCAAAGGGATCCTTCAGCAAAGAAGGAAATCCTACAAAACCGTATACCAGGGAACGTAAGAACAGCATCTCAGAGATCAGCGATAATGAAGATGAGCTGATGGAGTACCACCGGTGGCAGAGAGAGGAAAGGCTGAAGGAGCAGGAAATGGAAAAAATGGTAAGATATCAAAATATGAAAAGATTTAGACCCAACTAATTTTAAAAGTTTATGTTTAAACGCTGACTGGTTCTAGTTTGAGATGAACGGTGTTATCCGTTCTTTCATGTGAAATAATCTCTGTTTTGATTTTTGGGAAGGAAACCCCAAAACATTGTTGAAAGCATGAAATTTTCCAATAATATAGTTGCAAACATAGTACCAATAGATATTCTGTCTATGGTTGGATCTTCGGTTTGTTACCATGAGCTGTTAATAGTCAAATATCAGACAGATGCTTTGGAGATATGTAAATTATTGCTTCAGATACAAACATGCCAAGTATCTAATTTATCTTATCAGGGAGATACACACATTTACCCAAATGAACTGGTTTGTAAAGGAGATAATCACAGTTCAGTGACTCCTGGCATGGCCGTCTCCTTTCATATCCTCTCCAAATTCTCTGGCACCAGGCCAGTAATTAATATCTTCTCCGGACATTGCTGGCATCGATGGCCCATGTGGCCTTGGTGACACAGGGGGGGGGTATACTTATGGGGCATCTTGGGTCCGACGCAGAGGGTGTGGCTGGTTGTTGCTCAACACTATATTTACCGGAAAGATGAGCAGCATCTACTTTCAAAGCTGCCTCCCCTTCATGCGGGAATCTTTCTTCTTCATTCCCACACTAGATCATAGACTGCATACTCTATATCTATCTTCAGTTGAGTGCAGGCAGTCTTTTCTCATCACCCTCCAAATGGCAATCTGGCTCCCTCCCACCCTTTTCTGCCCACTAACAGCTGAGATAATCACGATGGGTGGGAGGTCACAGCAGGCTCTTCATATAAAGAGATGTTTCAATGACCAAAAAATGTCTATAGCAACCAAAAAAGTAACATCATGATCAACCAAACCTGATCTCTCTTAAGCATCCGGAAATGTAAAAATAATCCACAGATCACGATTTCACGGTTTTAGGAGCTTTTCAGAAGGACTATTGTGCAATTATTTTTCAGATGGTGACATTAATTGGACCTGATTATCCCCTCTACTAAATTTGCATGGTATTTCATGTCATGGAGGGCTGTGTAAATAAATCTAAACATTAAATTGTAAAAAACAAGTGAATTTAAACTCACCATCTGTTTACTCTTTATCTGTCTTGTAGTGCAAACAGCCCATCAGCCAATCACATGACACCAACTCCCTCCAATTAAGCATGGCTTCCTGAGGTTTAACCCAACCATCAGAATGAAAAACAGGGAATAAAAGGAACTTTCTTTATTTAACCAAGTTTTTAATCAATTCTTCAACAATTACACAATGTTATACATAGACACATAAACATCTTTTTTCACTTATACGAAAAACAAACAAAAAATAGGGTATTTATTGATTGATTGAATGACGTTACTGATCTCACAGTTGAGAAATTTACTCATTACATCAGCTCAAATAGTCAAAGAAGAAAGTGCCAAATTAAGAAAAAGTATACAATACAATATATACAGTGCATCCACTATGACAGCTTGTTTTTTATTTATTTTTTTTATAGTAGGATCACTATACCAGGTTATTGCACAGGGTGTTTACACAGGTATTTATATGGATTAATATTTATGTATATATTTATTGCATTGGGTGTCAAATTTAGAGACACAGGTTATTGCACAGGATTAATTGCACATTATACATTGCACAAGTTATTGCCATTGCAGTGTCGCATCATAGGGTCTGGTTGCAGCAGTGATGAATGACATGTGGTAGTGCTCCTTTTCACAAACAGGGTGTAAAAGTCATTCATTATAAGAGCTGCTCTGCTTCTCTACAGACTGGTGCAGAGGGTGGAAGGTGTTGTCCATGATAGATGTAAGCTTGGACAGCACCCTCCTCTCAGCAACCTTCTCCACTGAGTCCAGAGCGCAGCCTAGGACAGTTTGTTCAGTCTCTTTCTGTCCCACGGGCTCAGCAGACAACAGCGTAGAGGAGGGCTGATGCCAACACACAGTCAGAAGGTTTTAAGCAGGAGCCTGCTCACTCTAAAGGATGTCAGCCTACTCAGGAGGTGGCCCTTCTTATACAGGGCGTTGTGTTATGAGAAGTATCAGTGAGAAGTATTAGAAGCTAAGGAGCAAAATGTGGCGCAAGCAGTAATAGGACATTGTCAAAAGACAGGATAATCCAGATAATCAGGCCCATTTTTAGCAGTAATCACCTGCGTTCCAAAGAATCTGGTAACAACTTTCCTTCAATCCTGGCCAAAATGTGACCTGTTTTCCTTTTTCTTCTGTTATGTTTATCGACATCTCCGACTCCCAGCTGTGTTTCATATTTGGGATTTACTAGTACATAAAGACAAGAAACATTGTACAGTTTGACAATAGTTTTTTTGTCTTCATTTTCCAATTATTTTCACAAGGAATTGCTTCATAGAATATGGACCCAGGAGTTTTCCCAGTTGTGGTGACTTTAAAATTCTATCAGTTATAAATAAATATAAAAAAAAATAGAAGTATAAAAAATAATTTTGAAGAGATTGTTGATAATGGTCCCTGAAAAGTTAGTCTGAGGATGTCAGAAACTGCTGATGATCCCCAAAATCCAAGAGGAATAAAAAAAAGGCAGCGGTAGGTCAAATAACCAATTTTACAAAGAAGTTAAATGTAGAATACTATATATGAATGCACACCATTCTAAACCTACCAAACAACATGAAAGGCTAGAAACCATCCTGTAATGCAGTGTTTCCCAATCATTTTTGACTTGTGGCAATTTATCTTACCATGAGTCCCCCTCTCAGTCAAAAGTATTGATGATTGTCCAAAAGTGGAACTTACAATAACTGGTTCTATCTATTTTACAAAATCTTTTCATTTGAGAATTTAATTCTTAGGCATTTTATGCTTTCAATCTCAAATAAAAAACATAAATGTTGCCTGCAAATTAGTAATGACTAAAATCATATTATAAACCTGTATTTATAAAACTAGAGCTCCTCTGAGTAACTCTCCTAATCACATTTAAATTTGATGAACTGGGAACAAAATACAGAATAGAAGTTAGAGTCAGACTGACTTAATCAGTTTTACTTTGCTTTCACCAAAACACCTGAGCTGCTTTGATGAGCTCCAATAGCTCAGTGTGACAAACAGCTGATCCCAGACTGTTCTCTACAACCAGGCTGTTCCTCTACTTTTATTTTTTTTGTGTGTGTGTCAAAGCTGAAGGTGAACTCAAACGTATAAGAAAAACTAAATTTTTGGTTGATCAAAGCTTGTTTAATTTTTCAATTAGGTCCT
>NW_015150721.1:73842-153183 GCF_000732505.1 Cyprinodon variegatus | reverse complement strand
GATACCTACTCTGTCTTCCCATAGCTAATGTATAACGCATGCACAAAGCTGCTAGATTACAAAGCTGGATATGAGTAGAATGTAAATATATTTTTTAATCTATTCTTCTTTTTCTCTAAAACTAATTACCTGATTCCGCCACACGTTTAATCACTAATACCTCATAATGTGTGTGCTCTGATTTCTGTTTTTTTAGTAGAAATAAATCTATGCAGCATAGATTCTAGCAATGTATACAAATTCACACAGTATTTCATAAAGTAAGTTTAATTTGTGTTGCATTAAAGTCAATAGACTTTTTAGATTCTTGAAAATCATACTATTCTTGAAAATAAAATAAATGCTACAAGTATCAATGCAATGGGTTTTATCTGCAATTGTGTTACCCCATATGCATGTTGTGGTATTTTTATCAGCCTACATAAAAAAAAACCTTTAAAGTGTTGTCATTTAGTCAACTTCTTTTATTTTTTTACGTTATTATAGTAGCCTATAATGTTATCAACTGTATGATTTTCTTTGAAAACAGTTTTTGTTGAATTTTTATAGACAGTTGTTCAGTTTCACAAAAAGGTCTTAAAAAGGCTATTGCGGTGTTGAAGGGAATAGAGAAGGCCACATTTGAAATTTTTCTGACAAATACCTGTATGAGCGTTACTAAGTTTATGGGGATGAAATCCTCTAACTGTGCCAGACTGCTGGGTCCCAACATTCAGCACCGCAAAGAACAGAGCCATGCCTTTGAGTGTTTCAGTTGGGTTGGGTTTGGATTTTCTGCTAGTGGTTTTTTCCTGTATAAAGTTGACCTGGCAAGCAGGTGAAAACTCATGAAAATACATCTTGCCAGAAGCCAATAGGTGCATTAGCCTCGATTTAGAAATGTTTCAGGCCCATGAAATGTAGTGACGTCTATGACGTCAACGCGTCAACCAGAAGTGGAGGTCTTAAGTAAAACAAACATGGCTATGGAAAAAATAGCAAAATGATGCAACTTTTGCCTTTTGATTGGGAAAGACGTGTTTTCCACTCATCTCATTTGATAAGATTTTGATTTATCAGTTAGTTCTGCTTGTTCTAAAACAAATCATGAATGTGATACATCACAGCTGCTACTGCTGCTGCGGTTGTTATACGCTAGACATCAGAGGAATGTGCCGCTTGGTGATTTACCCAATCAGCTCGAAGAACTGTACTGAATGTTCCTCCCTTTTGTGAACACTTTCCTCAGAAGCCTTTCCAGATTGATACTGTGTAGAATTAAAAATAAACTACACGCATCAATCTGGCTTATGCCAGGTTAGTATGCAGTAGAAGATACTGAACATTTTAGCAAAGACACTATTTACCACATCACAAATGTGTATTTAGCATTAAAAAGATAGACACAAATATTTATAATTTCCTCAGAAGGAATAACTACATGAAGGAGGGATTCTACACTATTAAATGTAACATGAATGAGGCTACAAATTTTTTTGATAGATTATAATCCTGGGAATAACAGAAGTTTAGGACAAAAAAGTGAAAAAATCTTATCTGCTGTTTAATAAAGTTCTTCACATTCAGTTATTTTATAAAGTAGTCAGGATTCGATCTTAAGTTCTTTACACTGAAATCAAACCATAAAGCCCTGTACCATAGAGTGACTTTGAAAAAAGAAAAACCCAAAACAAGTAACTCCTTAAATTATTATGTTTTTATTTAAGGGAAATGGTTAGGGAATGTGGTTAGGGAAATTTAGGCTGTTTGGGCATTTAGTGTTTGCTGAATCAAATGATCTGTGATTGACGTCATTGGTCTCTTAAAAAAACTGCAGTCTTGCATTTAGCTTAGATACTTACACTGGGCTTGAGGTAGCTGTAACGTTGAAGCCTGGCTTGGCCTTTATGGAATGGATGAAGACAGGATGCACCGATCATGCTGCTGTAGGTAAAGTCTGGCTTTAACTCATCCTGGAATTTCTGAATTCAGCTTTTGATGAAACAGGGCCCAGGGCTATTTAAAGCAGAAGGTGAAATCAATGTTTTTCCACTGCCTTCAATACATTAAAATTATAAACCCTGAAGCAAGGACAGTCGATCATCGAGCATCAGGGTTTTATATTTTATTTCAGATAAAACTGACTGAAAGTTACTTTCTGAAATCAAGGTTTGATTTATATGGCAGATTAAAGCAGGCTATGGAGATAGGCACAGAAGAGGGTTGTATTCTTCTAATGCCAGGCCTCTACGCGATTCAGATTAGAGTTAAGGCTACATAATCCAACAAGTTTTAGTAAATTAAATTAGTAGTCGTGTTGTTTAGCACGATTGTGGGCCGAAAGCTCCAGCTCCTGGAGCTAGAAACTGATGCCACAGTAGCGCCATGTTTTTGTTGGGCCAAACGAGAGCTGGCCTAGCACCAAGTATGTCAAAGCGGAAGGTTTGGAGTTTACTACAGCTTGCACATGAGAAGCACCACTCTGCAAGTGTGTGCGACAATGTTGCCAAATGCTGAATAGTCACAAATGCTTTTACATCAAGGAGTAAGTGTGCTGCCAGAACTTCATCCATCTTGGTTTGCTTTGTTTTTCTCATGGTCATCCTCTTCTGCTTTTATTTCCGGTGGTCTTCCGTCTCCGTTTGAATACATGTCTGATGCACACGTATACTTAGTGCAGTAGTTGGCTCTAAATCAAAAAACGACCCGGTTTATTGAATGCACCCGGTTCCTGCGCAGTCGAAAAGGCCTTTAAGAGACAAGAATGTGAATGGAATCTAGAACACTGCATCACATGTGTATAATTATAGAAAACTAAAAATATTACTTTAGTGACTGATTTTTTAAAATTTTTTATGATTCTTTATTGTTTGTACAGCCTGCCTTATTTTGTTTTCCTACATGACCACTTGTCAGGTTTCACTAGAGGGCCCCTCTTGAGAGAGGACCTACTATCAGGTTGCATATGTCCCCACGTGCCTGTGGTTAACTGACAGCTGCCTAAATGGGACAATGTCAGCCAAGGAGAAATGCGGTTAATCCTCAGTGTGATCTGGAATATCGGACGGCATGCTCATGTCTCCTGTGTCTCCAACAGGAGCGACAGAGGCTGGAGACCATCCTGAATCTGTGTGCGGAGTTTAATCAGGAAGACAGCCCTGCAGAGCTGGTGAGGAGCGGCCCAATCGGGGGTATTAGAGGAGTTGGCTCAGATTCAGGAGGAGGGGTATCTCTTGGGGGAGCAGAACGAGCCAAGAGGGTGGGAGAGAACGATGAGGAGACCCAGAGAGAGGAGTCCAGCAGCACAGAGAGCACCCATCAAGAGGTACAATTCACCCATACAATGTCACACCATATAATTGGATTTTAACATAAAATAATAATTAATCTGTCTTTAGTGTGAGCTGTTTGCTGGACAGGAGCAGGTCTACCTGGAGGAGGAGAGGAAAAAGGTCTTGGTTCGAGTTGACGACTTAAAGTACAGAGTTGGTGAACTGGAGCAGCAGCTACAAGAGACCAAACAGGAGGTCAGAAGAAGCACACATTCACAGGCTTTCACAGATGCACACTTTAGAACAGACTTCATTCCTTCATGACTGTTATGTTTATTTAGAGATTTTAAATGATCAATTAAACAATTTTATTATTTTTGTGTTTGAGGCTAAGCTGGATTTTCAAAAACTTCAGCAGTTTAATATGAGGAAACTATGGAGTCAAGTTTATTCCATTATTGTTGCAAGCAAAGGATGTGTTTTGACAATTGAAATGAAAAAAAGCTATTCAGAAATTAAACTTTGAAGGTTTAAAAAAAAAGTTTTAAGAGTAAATTTCCTGTTTTCTTAGATGATAATTTTTTTCTTACAAATTTTATATTTTAAAAATTTCTTCAGTTTTTTTTTTTACGTTTTTTTCAAAGATCATTTTCATGATGGCAATTTATTCATATTTCAATTTACAAAACATGTTCTTCTCTTGCAGCAGCTATGGAAATCAAGCAAAAACATGCTTTTAATGATTTCTGTTAGAGTAGCTGTTAGGATCTCAGTGACATTTCATCAAATTGGGTCAAAGTTATACATTTTGTACATATTTTGACACACGTGAATTAGAAGAACTACACAACAAGCACCAACTTATGCATGATTGTTTCAGAATAAAAACATTTTTTTGGGAATTTCCAGTGCACCACGAGAAAAAAAATATGTTAAAATAACAAATGCAGTGGCTATGACTATGAAGGACCTAATCCTGCATTTGTCTGTAGGTGGAGATGGAGCAGGCTCTGCTGCAGGCCGAGAGACGGGCAGAGCAGGAGCAGGTGGAGGCTGAAAATGAAATCATCGCTCAGCTGCAGCTCAAACTCAGTCAGCTGGACAAGACCTCTCAAAAAGAGAAGGACAAGGTGAGAGGGTGATGCACTAAATGCATGTAAATGACGTACTTTCTTCCTCTGGGTAATACATGAAACTCACTTCTTTCTAAGTAAGCTGTATGGAGACAGGTGCCTTGCAAAAGCATCCATACTCCTTAAACATTGTATGCTTGATATTTTTACATATTACGTAATTTTAGCATCCGTTTCCTCCGCACAGCATGCACGCAGACTGCTTTTCCACATCAGACACCTAGGAAAAAAAATGTAACTATGCAGACATGGAAAAACATGGTGCACAAGCCTCAGCTTCTACTGGTAAACTTTTGAAAATATAAACATTAAGTAAAATCTTATAATGTGGCCCATAATTATAACTACGATTAAAACATTGTGAAAAGCTCAAGGAAAAAAATTACATTTACACTTTAGAGGACATAAAGAGGCTTTGAAAATGTTAAAAACATCTGTGATGATGTTTGACAAGAGCCATCTTTATTAAAAGAGAAAAGCCATCACGGATGAGGTTTCTGCCTCCAAGAATCTACTCTGTCCTGGGACTGTCCTGGAAAGCCAAACACAAAACCAATAGAAAACTCCAATGACCAAGCAGAACGAGTGTGCTTAGTAGGATGGAATTCCTGGTGCTTACAAGCTTAAGGGTTCCAACTACAGGTCAAATTGACAAAACCTCCTTGATAGGTGTCAAAAGGTTTTCCGAAAAACTGAGCGAAAGTTGAATTACCTTTCTATTTAAGCCTGTTCTGTGGTTTTCATGAACCAGATGACTGAGAATTTGCACAGGCATGCTGCAGACATGCCAGCATGGAACTGAGGTAGCCCTGGTAGCATTGGATGTAGCCCAGGTAACAATGGATCTAGCCCAGGTAACAATGGATCTAGCCCAGGTAGCAATGGATCTAGCCCAGGTAGCAATTGATCTAGCCCAGGTAGCAATAGAGGTAGCCATGGTAGCAATGGAGGTAGCCCTGGTAGCATTGGATGTAGCCCAGGTAACAATGGATCTAGCCCAGGTAGTAATGAATCTACCCTAGGTGGCAATTGATCTAGCCCAAGTAGCAATGGATCTAGCCCAGATAGCAATGGATCTAGCCCAGGTAGCAATGGTGGTAGCCCTGTTAGCAATGGAGGTAGCCCTGGTAGCATTGGAGGTAGCCCAGATAACAATGACTTTAGCCTAGGTAGCAATGGATCTAGCCCTGGTAGCAGTGGATCTAGCCCAGTTAGCAGTGGATCTAGCCCAGGTAGCAATGGATCTAGCCCAGGTAGCAATGGATCTAGCCCTGGTAGCAGTAGCTGTAGCGCAGGTTGCAATGGAGGTAGCCCAAGTAACAGTGGATCCAGCCCAGGTTGCAATGGAATTAGGGTAGGTATTTTATCTATCTATATCTAACTTTAAAATATTTGGTCTTGGATGGTACAATGCTGCCCTCTAGGGGCTATCAGTTTAAATGATAAACATCTACAGTCTACCTTTTGTGATTAATGCTGTGCTGGATTTACCTGGAAATCGGGAATGTAGAGTGATTTATGATGTGTTTTTAAAGTATACTCCCCAGCTATGGGTTTGTCCCAATTCAGGGGCTGTGTCCTTGAAAGGAACTGTCCTTCGTGGGTCAGGACCTCAAAAAAAACGAAAGTCAGGGACCGTCTAGCCTTCAGTAACCATTCAGCCCTCACCTCAGTGTCGCCTAGCAACCATGACACTTGAGGGATAGATCTGGGCTCTCTGTGATCATTTGGAGAACTTTTGTTTCTAATATGAGTAAATTTTAGGAATAAGTCCTCTATAAAAGTCTGTGTTTTGACCATCTCATAAGAATATGCTCTATTTAGCATGCTAGCTGTTAGCTTGTCACATCTACCAAGAACTGCGTACTGATTTGACACTGGATGCTGTTCTTTGTATTTCTTGACAAACAGAAGCTTGTCAAACATGCTGTAAAGCAACTAGTTTTAGTGTTTTAGTTTTCTGGTTGTGGCTGCTCTTATTTTCCATTGTTGGTATAAGACCATTATTACAGCCATATAAATAATTTAAAAAACATATTTCTAAGTGATATTCTGGGTAGAAATGGATGTATCATAAACAACATATCACTCCTACGAATCACTGAAGAAATATCCTACAAGAAGAAGGTAATCAGCTGCCTTCAGCAGTTAGAAAAGGACAAAGCGATCGACATGCAAAATACTACCGGCTGTAACTAGGAGAGGCCGTTCCCCAGATCTACGGCCTCCCAGAAATACACCAGGAAGGAGCTCCAATCTGGCCCATCATCAGCAGCATTAACTCTGCCACTTACAACATTGACAAATATCTCTCTTCCATCATCGCTCCTTTGGTTGGCAATAGACCACATCACATTGCTAACTCACAGGACTTCTCTAACAGGTTAAAGGACCCGACAAAAGACACGGCTGAGACCTTGGTCTACTATGATGTCACATCTCTTTTTACTTGCATCCCCACCACAGAAGCAGACTCCACAGTAAGGATGCAAGAACTTCAAGACCATAATCTGCCAGATAGGACCAACCTGACCACTGACCAAATCTGTTCTCATTTGGACTTGTGCCACACCACCACATACTTTCAATTCAGTCAATTTCATGTGTCTCCCATAGTGGCAAACTTATACATGGAAAAAGTTGAAAGCAGAACTCTTCACTCATACATGGGAACAAAACCCAGTCAATGGTTCAGATACCTGGATGACCCATAGGTCAAAATAAAGACCAAGAACATCAACTTGTTCACAGACCACATCAGCGCAGTGGACTGATGCATCAAGTTCACCCAGGGAGACGTGGAAGATGACAGCTTTGCCTTCCTGGACTGAGTGGTTCACATCATGGAAAACAGACAACTTATCCTTGAAGTTTACAGGAAACCCACACACACCAACCAGTACCTCCAGTACCAACAGAGGAAATATGAGAGAACAGGGACACATTAGGACATCCCTAAAGAACTGTGGTTATCCCAGACAGGCTTTTGTTAAAAACCAACAAGAAACAAGGTTGACAACGGGGTTTATTCTGTTCAGTGTAGTGAAGAGTATACAGACCTTTACTTGGGAGAGACCAAGCAACTGCTTTACAGGAACATGGCTTAACACATAAGGGGCCAACTCTTCAGGACAAGACTCAGTGGTTCACCTACACTTGAAGGCAAAAGGACACTCATTTGACGACATCCATATTCTGGCCAAGAAAGACCATCTACTAAGCAATTTTAGGAACATTATCCAGAAGATTAACCTTTCATCTGCCCTCAGCTGACTCACACTTTAGTGAGGCATGTGAACGAAACTACTCTGACAAGGGAGTCAACAAACCATCAGAACCCTGTAACGACTATTAACATCGCCATGTTTGGCCTGACGCTCTGATGCGATCTACCTGCTCACACTGTACGGCTAAAAACCACGTCGGACTCAGATCCGCAGTGAGATGGAGCTGCTCTGACTCGTCTATCTGGAAGCCAAACAAATAGAATGGTAATATTAAGCTCGCTATAGTGAAACGCTGTGCCCTGGCAATTTGTGCACCGTAGAAAGCCCTGGAAAGAAAAGGCGACGACATATTTGGAAAAAAAGACATGGCGAAGCAAACATTGGCTACGACGGTCTGTCAATTTTACAGACAGAACTGCATTTCACTCATTGCATCCCTGCCACTCTGCTGTGTTTACATTTGAGAGGAAGAATAAAAAGAAAAATCCTTGTTTGCGCATGCACCCTGAGAGATTTGCCCACGACGGTCGGGAGAAAATCAAACATGTTTGATTTTCTCCCGACCTCACGATTCCTGATCGTAAGGTAGTCGTGAGAGGCTGATCACCCCTCGTAACCCCCTGTACACTACACAACTCACGATCAGGCTGAAAGTTGGGCCGATTGAAAGATTCTCGCACGACTGGAATATTGCCCCTAAAATCGCAGTGTATGCCCGGCTTTAGACCTGTATATTAATCTCAGTGCTCCTCACCAATATATCATCAATAATACTGCTTTTGTGCCTGTGTATCACATTATATCCACATAAAACATTGAGGTTAGTTGTTTCAAAATTAGAAAAGTATAAAAAGTTTAAGGGGTGAACTCACTTTTGCAAGGTTCTATAAATGTTAGCTGATGGCCTAATAAACCAAAAAGCACCGCCTGTTTTCTTCTCTAATGTTAACAGCAGAGGTCACAGACAGCCGCTGCAAAAATGAAGCCTTTCTCCTAATTTAACATCTTTACAGCACTGCAAGCTCTGACTACCAACCTAACCCTAATCTCCTTAAAAGAGTACACTGCTGTTTACTAACCTATACCTTTAGAGCATCACTGCATGGATTTTTAGTTGCCCATGATTTTTTTTTTCTCCCTGGTACGTGGGCATGTGTGGGTGTGTTTGTGTGTATGGGTGTGTCTTTGTGTGTTTTTAGGGCAGAGCTTATGTGTCGGCTGAGCGGAAGGTCCTGGAAAAGCAGAGGAATGAGTACAATGAGCTGAAGAGGCAGTTTGAAATGTGCCCAATCTTGTCTCTAAGGGAACAGTTACAGGAGCAGCTCAGCAGGGTCAGTGTTCTCATGCAGCCCACTGGCTGGGAACAGTGAGTTATATTATCCTGAATATTACAGCACCAAACCACCTGCACAGAAGTAATCACTGTAACACTGTATTTACCTTAAAGCGCTCAGAAACATCCTAAGCCGTGTACAGTTTGTTCTTTGTTTTTTTTCTGTTTCAAAACGAGATTGCAAAAAGAAAAGAACTGTTTATCTTTTTTGTTTTTAAAACCTTATTGCAAAAATAGTAATAATAATAATATTGTTGCAAATAATAGTAATAATATTGAAATAATTAAAAGTAATAAAAGTTCTTTCAACTTAAGAAGAGTTTTGTGTCTTTACATTAAAAAGAAACAATAGGTTAAATGAACCAAAATTATTTTTGTTTATGATAACTAAAGTGGAAAGGTAAATAACTGAATAGGAATTTAAAAAAAAAAATGTGTGTTTGCCTATTTTAGCTACTAAAGTTGGCTATACTAATCAGTTTTGGACGTTTTTTGTAGCTTCAGCTGGAAGACTGTTGAAATTTCCTAAGACACTGGCAATTTCTGCACTCAAATCCTTTTCTGCACAGATTACAGAACCTTTTCAGAGGGAAAACCCCACTGTAAAATCAGTAAAGCTTCATCATGGATCATGTCATCATGGAGCAGCACACTGCTCTATTATGATGGTTTAGAGCAGTAGAAGAAACCCACTATTATGTATAGACACCAAAGTGAAGACAGAAAATGCTAAGTAGCTGCTATGTTACCGTCCACTGATAATCAGACAAACATGACAAAGTGGTCAACAATGAATTATTTGCCCTGTTAGTGTTTGTTACCACCTTATCCGTCCAAGAAGCACGATTCGTACCATCAGCTCATTTGCGCATCTAGACATACATCCGGGTGGTCGTTGATTTTATTTCGTGAAAAAGACCTAAATTATGTTTTTCCCTCCCCAAAAATAGTAAGCATAGCAAAATATAATGTGTTAAAGATTAAAAATATATTTCCTGAGAAAATAAATGCCTTAATATCCTCTCTGTGTTATCAGTCCTCTGTGCCAAAATCTGCATCTGAAATGGGATCATACGCTACTTCTGGGAGCTAACTTATTTGTCTTTGGATTTAAACTTTAATCTAGTCTTTGTATGTTTTAATTTTTCCTTCCTTTATGGTAAATAGTTCGTACTCTGAAGAAAGAAACAACTAAAATGCAGATAAACATGGTTTAATCATATTATGCCAGACTGCTCTGAGCATGTCCGATGATGACGTCAGACAAGCACTTTAACAGAAAAAATTGAAAAAGCATCAAAATTGCCTTAGAAAAGTCATAAAACATTTGTTTTAAGATGTGTATTAGCATTCCTTAGTGAGTTAAGGATAGAAATAAGTCATTTTTTAGTACCATAAATACATTATTTATGGAAATCCGGATGTATATCTGGTTGCGCATGCGCAAATGAGCTGATGGTATGGATTATGTTTCCGGGACTGATCGAGTAGTGACAGTGCTTATAGAAACTCTAAAACACCAGATGTTTTAGACCATGATTTTTGGTTCTAGTAGAAGTTCTGGAGTGGTACACTATCAAAATATGAAGCACATCTTTAATATGACCATTTTAATAAGAAAAAGGCAGCCTTTATTTTTTGGAATCTTTGTTTTTCTACTTTAATTAAAAAAGATTAAAAAAAATAAAATAATCAGCGTTTTACTTTTTTTTTTGAAACAGAAAACACAAAGAACAAACCACACAGATTTGTCTTATTCGGCAATTGTAGATTTTGTGATCCCTATTACATGAATTTTTGGGCTATATATATATCAAAGATGGTCAGTTTGTCTTTTAAAGAGCCATTGATGTGTTTGCAGCATAACCTTTAGTCCTATAGTTTCATTGACATCTGTAGTATTTAGTAACAAGCACTAAGGTATTAACAGCTTTGCTTTAAAATGAATGCATGCTTTTACTTACAAAAACTTTAATCAATGAGGTCATTATCAGATTTATTGGTTTCATGCCTGGAAACCTGTGGAATCAGTTCTTAAGAGGATATTAATTGAGATTTTGTGTTTAATAATCATAATACTTTTTTTAACAGCTGAACTGTCTGGCATTATGATTTAAATCCGAAATATTTAATTTTAGCAGTTATTGACTTTCATTTCTATAATTCTCAAGTGAGATCACATTTAAAAACTTTGTATAAATTACTTAGCTTGGGTTAATATTATTATACTAGTTGGTTAATATATTACTTTTATGGCAGACTCAATATTGAGAAGCTTCAGACTTTGCTAAATATTTATCAAACTGAACATGCATTTGGCAATAGTGGAAATTAAAAAAAATTCAGTAGAACCAAGCTTAGTGTGAGTGCCCAGCTACAATGACTGGAAGTGATCCACATGAAAAAATACACACAGAAGCAAATATTCACAAGTTCTGTCTTTGTTAAAGAAAAAGTAAAGAATTACCGGGAGTAGAGGCACTTTAGTAGAGTTAAATCTATAACAGACTTAAAATGATCAAGCTCCATCTTACATCATAAATCTGGTTGTTTGTTTTGTTTGTAATGATGTCATCACGTCGTGATTCCGGCGACAACGTCGCCACATTTCCAGTAGATTGGATCAAGACACTGAGCAGCGGCAGCTGGTTGTCTAAAAGAGAGGAACAAACAATGAATGATTTAGCAGTCCTTTTAAGGGCTAAGTTAAAGTGGATATTTTAAAATTTACCCACTAACCTCTAACTTCATCCTATGTTAACATTGGCTTTTCTATCTTCTATTTTGATTGAAAAAAGCTTAGCATCTGATCCATTCCTTCATCCTACATCACAGTCACATCCAGTTTGTGATTGTTGTCGTGATGTGACAAGACACAACAGTTCAGACTTTTCCAACTCCATCAAACGTCACTGTGCATCCATCGCAGGTGTCACTTATTTGTTGCTACACTGTAATCACCAGGATTGTGCCTATTGCATTGCTTTGCATATATATAGGGAAAACATCTAAAGTGATGGCTTCGAATGCTAGAAATCCCTTTGATGTGATTGCACAACAACAATAAGTCTGCAGGTTTACTAGAAGTTCCTTAAATTTCTAAAAGCAGAATGGGAGGAAGTTCTTATAGTTATCAGGCTACCAACTACCAGTTTTGGTCAGTGAGGCAGATACTGTGTCTACTTTTAAGGTTAGACTGAAAACTTCCCTTTATAGTTTAAGTTGCCCAGATTACCCTGAGCTATCTCTATAGTAATACTGCTATACTGTAAGCTTTGGTTTGTTGGAGGACATTGAGACCAATTCTCTTTACTCTGCTACATTCTATTTCTATTGGCTGTGACACAGGAGGGGCATGAGTTGGGCTGTTGCTGTCAGCAACATCCTCTATAGATGATAGAGTTTGACTTGTTTTCCAGTATTTCATCCTGTTTCTCTGCTAGACGGCTATAGGCTCAGCTTTTACTGTGACAAGAAATATAATACTTAGACATATTAGAACCGGTTCAGAGGTCATCTGTTGAATTGTTTCTTTATAGACAGAGGGACCTATATAGCTAGTTTTGTGTGACTGTTTCTGTCTCCTTGAACCCCCAGTCATACTGAGCCTAACTATACAATGCATGTGAATGTTCTCACATCCTCATCGAGAAGTAGCAAATCCTGCAAAGTCAGTGACTCAATGCAATCGCCTGATCTTCCTTATAGAATGCTTTGAACCAATCTGTCTGGGTGATTTGATTGAATTGTCTCTGCAAAATGGCTTAAGATGGCATGTGATGTAAACTGGTTCTATATAAATAAACAGACTTTCATTGAAAATTGAGTGAGACACGGTTAAAACTGGATCCCTAGATGTGTTCCATCAATGTCTCTTTATATGCATTTTGAGGTATTGCATTAGAAGAGGTCGGTGGATAGAGAAAAATTTCAATCAATTTACAAAATTTAGTAATCAAGTTTTTGGAATGAGCAAATATGCTAAACAGCAGATGGAAACACATTTGTCAAATACGTTTTGATACAGTGAACATTTACCTCACTTGACTTATCAGCTGTTTCCATTGGCACGGTCCTGAATGCCAGCATTTGAATCAACATCTCTGGATGGCATGTGACATCTTTAATACTAGCTGACATTATCAAATCAGTATGTCACATGCGGGATTGTAATACATTCGCTAAAAAGTTATTTTATTATTGATCTATTATCCCTGCTAGCTTGCTACCCCTACTTCCTTTTTATTACCAAGCGTAATCTAAAAGCATAACCTTTTGGTCTACATTGCATGACTATTTGGCTCCCATTGACAGAAATGTGTCTATTATCATTAATTTTCCTGACATTTAAATAAATTTGCATTAAGATTTGATGGAAACAGGGCTAAATATATATTCAAGTAAGAGAGAAAATAAAGTTAAGGAAAGTGGTCATTATGTCCTCCAGCAGCCTAAGTCTACATAAACACGACTACAGTGATGGCTACTGAACCCTTTCTAATAGAAATAGCTTAATCAACAAGCAAAGCCCCTTTGGTAAATTTATGCTCGATACTCAGTTCCAGTTTATTGGAATGTTTTGTTGTTTCCCCCCCTTTTTTTCTTTGCTATGTTCATTCGTTTGTTTTTGCATTTCCACCATCCCTTTCTGCTCAAACTTTTGAACATGAACACTGAACAGATCATTTTCATTGTTAAAAATATGTTATCTTTCAATCAGAACAGATAATTTAAGTGCAAACACTCTCTGTTAGCACTGCCATTATTTAAAAATATTAATTTGTCCTGGTATTTACCCAATAAAATTAAATTTATAAGAATAGGTCTTAAGTTGAACCTGTACCTCATAATATGTGGAAAATTCTTTCATTTGTATTTTTTTTAAAGAAAGATTCTTTGTTTATATTTTTGTCAGATTTGTTCATTTTTTTGCTCAGCCTGAGCATGTGCAACATCCTCTAAGAGACCTGATTCCATCTTTTTAAAAGGGGAACACAGAATAGGCTGTAGCTTATTTTATTTTAATTATATATAATTTATGAAAAATGAATTTAAGAATTCTGCTTGGCTTTAAATAAAGTGCCTAATTTGGATTATTACCCACATGTGAACAGACAGCTGAGGCTCTGGATTGTGGGACCAAGCAGTTTGAAGAGCTGGAGTTCTGTCAGCTGGAGGAGGAGAGTCGGCTAGAGGAGAAGAAAGAAGCCTGTTCTTCTCAGCTTCTCCAAAAGCGAGCAGAGTATCATTGCAGTGTTGCCAGCAGGAAGGTGGGGACACACGCAGCAGTAAAATAAAACATTTAGACAGTAGTTTACATAAAGTCATTATCAGAATGAATGCCAGTATTTAGGGCTTGGAATTGGATATTTTTTCTGTGTGGATTGATGATGTAACATGCAACTCAGCTTGGATTGCCAAACATGGGTGCACATAGAAAAGCAGGCAAGGCTAAGCTGCAAGAATGCATATAACTTCAAATGTTGGGTCCATGTCTGGTAACTCAACACCTTAAGCTCTTCTGTTTAAGGGTGACCAAACCTCTAGTCAAGATTATGCCTTGATAATGGTTGGGCAATGTATGTGATAACTTGTTCAGTGTCATTTAATCACAAACTATTAGATTGTGGTCTATTAGGGGGGAACAATCCTCAAAAAACTTTGGTCTTGTCTTGTGCACCCATAATAAAAAAAAAAAAGTTGTATTATAAGCCTTCTTAAGTAAAACAATGGTTTAAAATAAGTTTATGTAAACTTTTGACTGGGAGAATCTTCTAATTCAAGAAACATCTGACTTAACAGGAAAGGATGGCTGCTCTGGAAGCTCAGGTGAAGCAGTTGGGGATACAGGCTTCCCAAGATTGTGAAAAACTTACAAAAGACAAGATGGCAACCCTTCAGCTTCTGCAAAAGGTGGGGTTTAAGGGAAGCTAACATTAGCTCCCACAGGAAGTTACTGAATCTGTGACATTGCTTTGCAAATAAGTCTTAAATGGGTCATAAAATGCAAAACCGAGTTTACATTATCATAGATGAATAACGATAGTTCAGTGGGTGAAATGGACGTACAGAGAAGTTCAAACCCCATCAACACCTCCTTTTCTCTGCAAATCTCACAATTCTAAACTTCCACCATAAAGGGGGTGAATCAAAACGAAGCCCCGAGTAGATGTAACTCGGAGATGTTGCCTTATTTGGTTCTGGCCTGAAATTGTATGAAATTTTATGAAATGTCAACTGCTGGGCCACTGACTGGACCTGACCTCAGCCGGAGGAGGGGGGCTGGGGGTCGGTAAGGCAGGCGGGGGGAAGCAAGGGGCCGCCAGTATCCAGACTACCGTCAGACTACGGTCGGGTTTGGTCGCTCCTTCCCCTGCTGGATCCCTGCCCCCTTCCGCTGGGGGTTCCCGGACCAGCCCCGGATCTGACGGCTCGATTCGAATGCCCGGTGTGTTTCGACTACGTGGTGCACTGTAGTTGAGCAAAATCCCTGACAATTTTGAAATTCCCCCAGATGTTTTTTTAGGTATGAAAAGTAGAACATGTCCGGGAAAAGGAGGACGTCTTGCCACCCTATCATATCAACAATTTTGATGTTTCATTGAGTGAGTTCTTGTTGCTATGATGTGTCTTAGGTCAGCAGCTTTTCTCGTTGTAAACCAACTAATCAGCGCACAGTTTATTTAAATATTCATGAGCATACCTTAAAAGGAAGAAAACCGGTCGTTTCATTCTAGGGCTTATAACCAGGCATGCATTAGGGCTCATAGAAAAGCAAATATGTCACTTTCAGCCCAACCAATGTTACACAACCTATTCAGAGACCTTAAGGACCAGCACCAAATACCCAATATAATCATTCTATGAACCCTTTAACAAGATTTAGCACAAATAAATGCATAATAAAATTTCTTAAATAAGTGCTTTGGGTGGAAATGTAGATCAAATAATTAATAGGCCAGAATGACCATTCCTATCAATTATTATGAATACATTTCTATAGAAAATAGACTCTAAAAACTCACATGTTATATTACTTAACCAAGTTATGTCAACTGGTTCCACTCAACTTAGTTGATTGAATGCAGAGTATTATATTTCTACTTTAAACAAAATAATTAAAGAGAAACAGATTAAGTTCACTTAATACAACATAGTAGACTTAAGTTTGTATAACGTAATTCTATAAAGCTAAATTTAACAGATGCTAATTCGGGTTAATTATGCCAGTTTAGTTCAATTTAATTAATATTTTTGTGTTGAATTAATAGAATTTATTAGGATTTCATTGATCGAATTTGACCAATTGTTGCAGTTAAACAATCTAGATTAGTAGAATCGATTGATACAACATTTAAAAAAAGAAGTGCCCCAAAAGTGAAGGGAACAACTTGCACTTAGTTTCGTTGAGCAAAATTATTCAAATTTTATTTGAAAAGCTAATTTCAGTAGCTATGAATCAAAAAGCTTTGATTCTATTTATGTTTAAGTGAATTTAGTTAGTTTGGAAACTGATGTTTGGTTTGGATGATGTTAAGTAGTCTCTTTTGTGTGTTTGGTTGATTCATTACTTTTCTTTATTGTTGTTTGTCAAAAATAGTCTGAAATAAATTCCCATTCATTCATTCATACTTTTTTTTTTCAAATTTTTTATGCAGTTTTACCCATTATAAATCAGTTATTTTGCTGCCTAATATGTAAAGGTGAATTTCAAATAATGTTCATTGATTGTATTTATCAACCACCAAAATGATGTCTAAAGTGCCTTACTGGGTAAAGTAAAAACTTAGTTTTAATGTTTTAAATTGATTAATGCCACTAAGCATCCTGTTGTAGTAAATTTAAAATTTAAAATCAAGTCTTTTGTTGAATTACAATCTCTTATTTAAATACAAGACCTGTCTATATTCAGCATAAAAACTTGATTTTAAGTATTAATATGACCATTAAAGATTTAGATATACCAAGGAATGTCCCAATTTCATTTAATTTCTTATATGGGAAGCAACTGAGGATAATATTAATTTGCATGCACACCTATTCAATAGGATTATGTTGAAATCAATTCCTTATATTTAGGTATTTCAACATTTGTTGTTTTTTAAATGTAATACATATTTTCAGCATTAAAGTATAACTTTTGGTTGCACTTTGACTGTAAAACTGTTACATAAAGCAAACAGCATCCCTATTTAACTTTTTAAAGTGTATTCATGTAGACAAAGTGCATATGGGGCAAAGTATTAACACCTGTTTTTTCCTATTGGATTATCCTCCAAGGAGCAAGACGCGTTATGCAGCCTGGAGAAGAGGTATCACACCCTGACAGGAGGCAGAAACTTCCCAAAGTCCGGCAGCAGTATGAAAGAGGTGAGCAGGTACATGTCAGACACCAAAATCACCAAACCAGACCTGAGCTGGAGAAGAATTACCTACTGCACCAGTTGGATTATTTTTTTCACTCAGGTAAACTTTTTGAACAGGAATCGCTTCACATCAGCGAACCTGACCTTGTTTATGTGGATGCTCCTCCTCATAGCCCCTGTCCCTCCTCTTCTCACAACCCCTCCCCTGAGCTCTGTCCTGTCAGGCTGCAAGAGGTAACTGAGGAAATTCCAGTTTGAAAGAAATCTCAGTAACCTTAGGCATGTTGTGCTTTAGCACAGGTTACACATTTTAACTGGCCTGCAGTGTGTGGTGGGGGTTTGACTTTCTTGGATCTTGGAATTTAGTCTTAAAATGTTTTTTGTGATGGTTTGCAGTGCCTTGGAAAAGTATTCATAACCTTCAACTTGTTTTCTACAGAATAGTGCAAGTGCCAGAGTGTGAAAAAAAAACAAAGTTGTTGAAAATCTGTAAAAATCTTTATTAAACTCAGCTTTGCAATCTCTGTGCACAGGTTTTTAAAATGTGCACAAACATATACATATATATGTATGTATATGTCAACAAATCCCTGTAAATTAATAGCAGGTATGGGCAATGCATCCAAATTCTCCCCAAATATCCAAGAACTAAGGGCACAGATTATAGAACTGAGCACACAGTTTAGGAAAGCTTGAGCAGAGATTTGCAACAGATTTTTGTCTATACCTGTTGACACTTCCCAGGCCCTGTTTTCCATGTTCTTATCGCTTTTGGGGCAAATAATTCTTGTTTTGTTTTGTTTGTTAAAATAATGGATTATTTTGATATTTGGACTTTGATAATAATGCATAAAGCAAAACATAAATATTTACCAGAAACATTACAAATGCTATTGGAATTAGAAGAGGAGGAATGTAGGTCTTGGTTTGATTTTAAACCAAGTTTTGGTCAGCTTTTGGTCTATTTTCCTGTGGTGCATAATTATTATTGTGTTAATCATAATTATTTAAACTATTATATAAAGAAAGAAAGAAAGAAAGAAAGAAAGAAAGAAAGAAAGAAAGAAAGAAAGAAAGAAAGAAAGAAAGAAAGAAAGAAAGAAAGAAATGTAAAAAAATTAAAAATTAAATTTGGATTTTAAGGTAAAAAAAATGAGAAAAAAAAGTTGGAAGGTTATGAATATATTTCTGTGGTGCTGTGATTTAAAATAAATAGAAGCCAGGTGCATAATTGTTAGTTATGTTTTATGAAATAATTGTTTGCCAGGAGGGGCTGTCCTCAGCTTGTTTGTGCCTATGTTGTGGCTGTTCATGCAGGAGTACCTCAGGCTGTCTGATGTCTATCGGATGTATGGAGATGCTTATAAGCAGCCTTACTCCTCCTCCCCCGCTGCTCTCCACTGCCTCTCCCTAACTGTGTCTCCAACTCTGCAATGTGAGGTAGACTGGCTTTCTGCACTTTGCTATGATGACTGCTCAATAACTAAGATCTAAATGTTTGAATAGATGCACCTTCTAACATTGTTTTCTCTACACTCTGCTCCCCTTTCTTTTTTAAAAATGTATGTTGTTTTTCTCTGCATCTGTGCAAAGGACTACATCACAGTGAGTCAGTTAAGCCAGATCTTTGGGATGCAGAGATGTAAGCCCTCCTCTTCCACCTCTACTCCATCATTCCCTCTTGCCTCGTCTGAATCTTCCTTCACGTGCCACTCAACTGCATGTGGTTCTTCCTCCTTTCTTTCTGCTCAGGTTTGTCTCTTATAGAAGCATATTTCACGTGTATTGCTGCTCACTGTTGTTCTTTGCAGAGTTTCAGTCATTCACTGAATTCCTGTAACTATTGCTGCTTCAAATGAATGTTGTCCAGATATCTTTTTTTTATTATTTCAAGCTGTTGCACTTTGGTATGCTTTTTTTTTTTGTCCTTGGCTGGATGCTTGTGATCACAACAGAACCATGCTGAGCTGAGCAGGAATGCAATGCCTCCCATTAATCTTGAGCGCTGGTACCAAGACATCATGGCTGCTGGAGAGCCTCAGTCATGTCCTCCACCACTGCCTGCAAAGTCTTTTTCCACACGCAGACATGGGCAGGTAAATTCACTTATTCACTAAATGGGGCCGCCCCCCTATTTGCTCTTAGGAATATTGCAGCTCTCTAGGTCTAGGATTATAAATCTCTCTGGCGTTTAATTCTCCAAAGGATGTTGGTGGTTAATTTTCTCTTTTATTTTCTTTATTGTTTGTACTTATCTTTATATTGCTTTTATTCATTTTATGCAGTACTTCGGTCCTGTTGTTTTTTTTTTTTTTTAGTGCAATATCAATAAAGTTAGATTGGATTATTAAGTTATGGTCCAAATAAATACTGCTTAGACACACTGTAGTTGATCTTTTTAGATGTGTGGATGTGATTATTTGAAGGACGTCTCTCAAAATTTAAAGGCAGTAAATTTTTGAGAACGCTGTGTAGAAACTTAAGCCAACAGGCGACCCGAAACAAGTCTGCTTAAAGCTTTGCTCTGAGTTCTAAAAAAAGAGGAATAATAATTTTCCAGGGAAACTACATGGATGTTTTTTGACTATGCAACAGATAGCAAAATGCTAAATAGGACAAGTCTGCCACCTAACTGTCCGCTCTGCGCGGAGATAAGGCAAGTTGACATGTTGCTAAATGGCCTTCAGAGTTGTATGGTTTCAGTTTTTATCAGCTTATTTAGAATATAATAGAAAATCCCTTTATTGTCCCACAAGGGGGGAATTGTGGTGTTAAAACAGCATTACAGCATGTGGACTTAAAAAGTGTATAAAAATAGCAGAATAAGTAACAAAGTTAAAAATATATGTTTTTACAAATATAGATTATGTGCATCTGGAGAATAAATAATCAGTACACAGCTGTGGACATTTTTACAGTAATGAATATGTTAAAATAGCAGCAACACCAGAGATGTGCAAAAATGACAGCAGCATGTTATTTCACTGACTAAGACAGAAACTGTGCAAAATCTGCGTGAATGTAACAACTTATTGAGGTTGTTGGGACAGTGGTGGTTATAAAGTCTTCCTGCTGCTGGGAGGAAGGATCTGTTATGACTCTCTTTGTTGCATTTAGGGTGCAGCAGTCTGTCACTGAAGGAACTTTCCTGTTCAGTCACAACTTCATACCTGGCACGGTAGACATTATCAAAGAGAGATGTTATTTTAGTGAGGGTTATTTGACTTGTTTTGTCTATTTAAAAGTCTGTTTACATACAAGTTTGGGGTTTATCAAAATATTGTGACAAAACACCCAAATAAAAATGTTATAACCCTCAACACACTAGTTAGCACACGTAGGCTAAAAGTTAGATTAATACAAAGGTGTCAACAAGCAGGTCTTCTTTAAATATCTATAACAGCAACTGAAATTTTGTGATGACAATCTTGAGGATGAATGATACTGGTATGCTTTTTTTTTTTTTTTTTAATAGTTTTTTTGTTTGGGCTGCCAGCCATTGTGTGTTGCCCAAAGAGCAGTCTGTTGTTAAGGGTCTGGCTCAAGGAGCCTGAGTGGCATCTATGGGGCTCGAACTCAGAACTTCAGCATTCCAAGCTCTATGCACTAACCACTAGGCGACCAATCCCCAATTTTTTTTTTTTGGCTTTCACTGTGCAGCACCAGGGAGCAGTCTGGGGTTCTTGCTCAAGGACCCTGAGTGGCAGTCTGTGGGGAAAAAAAAGAAGCTATGTGGACGTACTGTGTATACTGTATATATCCTATCCACTTTTTTCTTCCTTTGGCACCTTCTTCTTCTCATGTCACCATTTGAGCTGATGTAACAAGTAAATTTCTACACTGTAAGATCAATAAAGACAATCAATTCACAGTCCTGGTGTTGATAAAATGTGGTCTTGCTCTTGAAGTATGTTATTGGGCAGTTGTGGCCTAGTGGTTATGGAATAGAGCTTGGGATCCTGAGGCTCTGAGTTCGAGCCCCACTCCCATAGACTGCCACCCTAGGTCTCTGGGCAGAACTCTTAACCCCAAACTGCTCCCTGGTCGCCCCATGATGGCAGCCCACTGCTCCCCAAGGGGATGGGTTAAATGCAGAGAATGAATTTTTCAAATGTGAGATCAATAAAGTTCAATTATTATTAATTGGCACACTTAGTACCTCCACTTAGTACCTTTCAGGTTAGCTATTAGTAAAATTTTTTAGGTATCAAGTGATCTAGACTTGTACTAAAGTGAAGATCAATTGACATTAACTGCAGGTAAATGAATCATTTATATTTAAAAGAAGCTTAAAATTTTTTTGAAATAACCCATTTGATGCTCAGTAGCCAACAATTGTTTTTCTCACAAACTAAACCCTATTTATGTGAAAGCTTGATAAATTAAAACAATTTCACATATAATCAGATTACATTAAAGCCAGTTAAAATCTTGCAACTCTGACTTTAGGGAAGCTTAATTTAAATTCTTCAATAAACTGTCAAGTAGAAGTGGGAAAAAAAACTTATTTTTAATTTATTAAACTTTTTAAACTGATTTAAACTTGACTTTGAATGTGTTACTTGTTACATTCATACAAAACTTAGACAATCTGACTCCTACGTCATTAATGCTTTACAATCTTTGTTACCCTGGTGACCCTAAGGAAACTCAATATTTGCCAACATTGTTAAAAAGGTTAGAGATATAGGATGCCCTTTAGTGGTTAAAATGTGAGGCAAGCCAGTCACTACTTCTTAACATTTATTGTAAGGGTAAGTATAGACCTCTATGTGCTCCAAGAAAAGTATGATTTACATAGTAAAGAAATGAAAATAAAAACACACAATAAAAACCAAGAAGTGGACAAAAACTGATCATTAAACCTTTGTTTTTCTTTTCCTTCAAGATGTTAAAGTCAAAATCAGATGGAGAGGTTGGACAGGGGCCATCGACTGCTGTCTGCAGCGCTGCACTTCTGTCTCTCTCCAGTGGCATTATGCATGATAGAAATGCCCCCTCAATGGTCAGTTTCATGCTTTTAAACACTCATCGAGACTTGACAGTTGTTCACAGCATGACACTTTCTTCTGTCTTTCATGGTGCTTACAGTTGATGCTGAGAGAGAAAAACCCGTTAGACATGGATTCCAGGAAGCAAACATCTCTGCACTGCAAAGGTATGTGACTGCGTTCTCCAAATGCAAGCATGAAACAAACAGTTTATGGTTAGATAGGAATGCAAGTGTCAAAGAACTATAGATTCATTAACCAGAACATTACAACCACCTGCAGGGCAAAAGTATGGGGCTGTGTCAGCTCTATTGCATTCATACGTTACACTGTTAGCATATAAGCTGGAATGCCCAGGTTGAAAAGAAATTAGATTTATCAGCCAGAACATTACAACCAGCTGCTTGAATTGGTGGAGGGCCTCTTTATGCTGCTATGAAATGATGTCAGGGCGTGAACGCAGCATCTCTGTGGGAGTTTGGATCAAAGTACATTCAATACATAAAAGCAAAGCATTTACCTAGAAGATTGTAATGAGATCATGACTTCTATTCACTTAATCTGTTAAGTGATTTAGGTGGTTTGTTATAAACAGTATATCACCAGTGCACACTCAAAATTAAATCAATCATTTAGTCAGTTGTTGGTTGTAAAATATGTTTTTGTCAACAAGGGACGGGGGTTGGTTGCTTGAGGACCCATAAGCAAAGATGAGTGAGATCTATATAAGTTCTTGTAGATTTAATGAAAAAACTGAGACGAACATCCAAAACACAAAAATACTGACAACCAAAAAATCAGCAAACATCAGGCAGAAGTCACATGGAAATCCAGAGAGGAGGAAGCAAATAATAATCACCAACAGACCAGCAACCATTGAATGAACATTAAGTGTATAAATGGGAGAATGAACAAAGACCAGGCTAATCAGCAGATATGGAGCAGGTGTGGATGGAAGAGACCAGAAGGGAGCTAGGGGAAAGGAGGCTGGTACAAGGGGCAACAGAGAATGCTTAAACATACATAAAATGGAAAATAAATCAAAGATCAACAAAACAGAATAACTGATAACTGAAAAACAAAAACTCCAAAAAGGGGAGAACCTTAACAGTTTTAGATAC
This sequence comes from Cyprinodon variegatus, assembly GCF_000732505.1. NCBI lineage: Eukaryota > Metazoa > Chordata > Actinopteri > Cyprinodontiformes > Cyprinodontidae > Cyprinodon > Cyprinodon variegatus. Next base: position 129,761 of record NW_015150721.1, on the reverse strand, counting down.
AAATAGGGCCTCAAATAGGGCATGCTATAGGATAAAACCAAACAATGATAACAAGATAAGAAAAAAGCACAGAAACATGAAAATGGAAGCAATGAGGACATAAATTTGGGTTAATTATGAGGACATAGAACAGGAAGAAAGTACCTGAGTGAAGCCAGGAATCAAACTGTTATAACTAAGATCACAAATAAATTTAATGAATATAATGTCCTTCAATCCATCCGCCCCCACTATGGGTCAACAATCCATCACAAGGCAAACAACCATTCACTCACACACTCTTTCTTAAAATCACAATTAAGAATGATCAAATAGCCCAACAGTTTGGAGTACTCAGAGAAAAAACATACATGTGCACGGAGAACATCCATGCTCCACGCTCTAAAAGGAACATTTAGCTGCAACAAATGAATTCCTCCAATTGATAACAAGTAATTCAAGCCAGTTTGCTTGACTTTATTCATTCAAGTTTTCAATTTATAAACTTAATAAAGTAAGTGTGATCAACCTGATTCACTTGTTATCATTTGAAGCAATTTGGTTATGTCAAAGCATCATTTTCCATATGTGTAGGCAAAAGGCAGGGTTTGAACTAAAGACATTCATAAATGAATAAAAAATAAATATATGCATTGATCGAAATCTTTATGTGTACACAAAATAAAATGAATTAAATTTCATATATTGTCAAACTTAAACTACAGTGTGCAGATAGATTTCCCCACAAATGAGGGAATAAGAATTTGTTTGGGTGTTTCCAGTCAGCAGAGGGCGCTATAGGCTCGCGATAACTAAGCCTGTTCTCCATCTGTCCCCACAGACCCATCTCCAACTGTCCACCACTCCATCCTGCACCACCAGCCGCCGCCGAGCGGCAACCAGGCGTACGACACCCTGAGCCTTGAAAGCTCAGACAGCTTGGAGACCAGTGTCTCCACTGGAAACTCCGCCTGTACCCCAGAAAGGTGAGAGACTGCCCTGTTTCCATGGGAACATCCAAGTCTGCCCCCTCTGTTTGAAGAAAAGGTCACTAGGCTTTGTTCCTGTCACAGGGGGCTTTGTTACACGCCTCACCCACGTGACGTACTGGCTGTTGCCATGCCAAACCCATTCAAGTTTTCAAACTTAAGTTTCCACCGGTTTTAATAAGGCGTCCACACCTTTACTCTCTCCTGCTGTTCTTATTCAAGACATGTTTGTTTACCTTTTATCCCCCCCCTTCTCATCCAAAGCCTTGTCATATCCGTGTAATCAATGCAAGCTTCTCCTGTGTGACTTGTAGCGCCTGTGGGTTAGAGGCCCAGAGGATAGAGGAGATGGAGAAGATGCTGAGGGAGGCGCAGCAGGAGAAAGCACGACTGATTGAGAACAGAGTGAGTTCCCAACACTACAGCCAGAGGGTTTTCACATGGAAAAAAAGACTTCATGTTGGTGTCCCATCATTTCATATCCGTTTGAAGCAAAAAAAACATGCAAAGAGTTATTTATCATCGCAAATCAGAACATAATCTTTGGGAAACTTCTGGTTCTGAACCAGATTTAATATTAGATTGAGAATTTTTAAAAACATTATTTTTTGACAAAGATGTTAATATTTGTGCAAAGGAGAAAATTTGCAAGGTCTTAGTGAAAATACTGATAAAAATGCAATTTTTGCAAAAAATAAAAAAAAACATCAGTCATGTTCTCATTACATAGAAACATTTAGAGCAGGGTTTCCTAATGTGGGGGACAGGACCCACTGGGGGGTCCCCAGACACCAATGAAATAAACGTTTGATTGATTTATTGACTTTATTGATATCACATAGGATACCTTTACCTGTTACATCTGCTCAATAGTCAAAAAGAAGAAGAAGGTGCCAAAAGGAGGAAAAGGTGCATGGGGTATATACAGTATGTACAGTGTGTCCACATATATATACAGTAGCAGCCATTCAGAGTGGCCCTTCCCAGTCAAACGCCAGCTGAATGGCAGTCCACTCCCCTGCGACTTCCAGCAAAATCTCCTCCAACTTCCAGCCAATTCCCTTCTTCTGTGTGTGCATTTTTTTACTCTGATTTTTACTCTGATTCCATTCTTTTACTGAATTACAGGGTCAGATCAGGAGATGACGCTTTATTTTAGATCTTAATGTCTATATTTCATTACAGAAAGCATATTTTAATATAAAGATTGATGTTTAAAAAGGATTTGTAGGGGACCAACCAAGGACCCTTAAAGGAAAGTGAGGAAATTTTGAATGGCTACTACTGTGTTTTATATATATATATATATATATATATATATATATATATATATATATATATATATATATATATATATATATATATATATATCGCACTGGGTATCAAATATAAAAAAACAGCTTAGTAATATTGCATTTAGTTATTGCCACTGTAGTATTGCATTGTAGAGTCTGGTGGCAGCAGGGGTGAATGACATGCGCTAGCGCTTGTTTTTACAAACAGGGTATAAAAGTATTTTGTTATGTATTATAATAAAAACTTGCAAAATGTAAAAATTTAAGTAAATTAAATAATCAAAACCATCTATTTTAAAATGAATACAATTACTTCACTATATGTGTATAATTAAACTCAGGGTAAAATAATTAGGTGATTATGTATTTTCGGGGGGGCTGCCGGCATAATCTTTAACATCACAGGTTGAAATTCCTTGGAACCCCTAATTTAGAGCCTGATTATACGTATAACTTATTAAGGACAAAACTAAAATAATCTTTAAACTTTTTTTTTTTTGCCAAAAATGCCAAAGTATTTCATATCAAGAGTAACCAAAATGTGACCTCAAAATGTTTTAAAGAAAATCTTCAGCTTGACATCCTCAATAGATTCAAATGCAACCAAGATGTCAAAGGGGCAGAAGATTTTCTCAGAAAAAAAGTTAGACGGTGTTTTGTTTTTAACAAATTTTTTTTATGCTGAAATAAAGCAGACCTGTGTGTAAGTATCTGAAAGCTGCAAAGGATCATTTTACATCAGCAAAGCTTCCCCTTTTCCACACATAGACTAAAGGGATAGATTTTACAAAACCCTGGATTGGGACTTGAATTCCCAGGTGCATCCTCTGACACTCGTCTTCTTTGTATTGCAATATTTGCCTGCCATTAACATATATTCCCGTCTCGCTCTTGTTGTTTTTCCCTCTTGGTCTGCTCTCTCCGCACTCTCTTCTGTCCCGACGCTCCCAGGAGAGGGAGGTGCAGGCTCGGCGGCAGATGCTGGAGGAGGAGCGGAGGAGGCGGGAGGAGGCTGAGAGGAGGCTTCAAGATGAGTCGGCCCACAGGCGGAGACTAGTGGAGGAGGAGGTGAAGATGAGAGAGAAGCACTTCTCCCAGGTCAGTTTAGCGGCGGGAGGAGAAGAAGAGTGAGAAGAGAGGGGTAAGGGGATGCTTGAGGGGGGAGGATGAGAGGAGAGGCAATAAAGGGAGGCTTGGTGCAAAAGAAGATCAAAGATTGTCAAAGGAAGGAGGAGGACGCGGGGTGGGGGGAGAGATAGTGGAAACAAAAAGAAAAAAGGAGGATATGGTGTTGGAAATATGTATACATATCAGTGATATAAGGCTTTAATCAGGATTGTTTTTACCAGCAGCTCTCAGTGCGGAAATATATCGAAATCAAACATAATCTGCTGTCATCATTATCTCCACTTCATCCCCTTCAACTTAAGTGAGCAAAGGCCCATTAAACCAGTTTTTTATCATAGTTACACATCTTAATGCCGAAATGTTGCCTTGATCTCATGTATTGCTTTGACAAAAATAAAAAAACTAGATTTATGTCAGTAATTTTTTAAACAATTTTTTAAACTTAATAAATGTTTTTAATAACACGATGTGAAGCCCTGTTGGCCAATTTCTCCTCGCTACTCTGTTAAACTGGAAAGACAAAAGAAAAATGAAAGGCTAATAGGGATTATTCCCTAAAAGTATATCAAGTCAAAGAAAAAAATATTCTGCTGCAAAAGTACTTAGTAACTAATTATATCTGATTAATGTAAGAAAACAGAAATATATGAAGATATTTACAAATGTTGATGTTTTAAAGAGTAAAATACAAAAATATTCAAAACAGATTGTTAACATAAGTGAAGGTATACCAAATGTTTTAGTTATTTTTTTATTAATACAATTGTTTTGCCATAGTTCTACCCACATCTGATTTGTACTGCAGATTTACAGATTTTTAACACTAGTCTAGTAACACATTAAAAAATGTTGTTTTTGTTTTGGATCATTTGTGATACAAAAGTATTTCCATGCAATTTATTATGCATTTTCTGTTTACTACATTGGTCTTGTTATAGTGCTTCTGCTTTTCAAGAAAATAAATAATGTAAATGTCTCAAAAACTCCTATATTAGGGATCACACACTTATTAATAAAGGGTTTAATAAATGTTTATTTATAGAAAATGTTTATTTATAGGAAAGGCACTTATAATTATACTCTGGTCATATCATAATTGTCACATAGCTCATACTGTAATAGGACGGTTGGTTCTTAAACATTCCTTTAGTGGGTTTCAGTGAGCTTTCAGGGATTGCTCTCTTTTGGTCCTGCATTAACTTCACACAGCTACATCTGTACTAAAGATTGATCTAGCTGTACTTCCTTATTCCTCTAGGATGGGAGAAAAGACATTGATTTGTTGTTTAATTACGAGATGGCTGTTTCCTGCAGCTAAAGAGATTCACAACCACAGCACGCAATCAAGAGAGAGGAAAAGCAGGAGTGATCCAGACAGTCTGACTGTATCTGTTCATAGTACAAAAAATAACTGCATGGAGCTTAATTTATTATTCAAAACAGTTTTGAAATGCATATCTGTTAATTAAATTCCTTTTAAATGGGAGATAATGATTTTACTCAATATTATAGTGTTCAGAGCCCTGGGCTGTGGCCATACCAGCCAGGAGGCGATTTACTGCCTTCAATCAGTAATAGGCAGCAATGTGATATTAAACCCTCAGCTAAATCTAAGTCTGAGAAATATTCTGTCAGTAAATCTGTCTTTAAATAAACATTGATAAAACCCAGTTTAGCAGGAAACATAAACACCATGCGGCTCTTCTCTCACAGGCTCGTCCAATGACCCGCTACCTGCCAAACCGGAAGGAGGAGTTTGATCTTCGGGCCCATGTGGAGTCGTGTGGCCACTGCATAGACACCTGCCCCTTCGTCATCCTCACCGAGAAAATGTGCAAAGGCCACCTGGTGAAGATGGGAGGCAAAATCAAATCCTGGAAGAAACGCTGGTTCGTTTTCGACCGTCTCAAAAGAAACTTCTGCTATTACATCGGTGAGAACAACTTAGACCGGATCTGTGTCGATATTAATTTAAATATATAAAGTTATGCCTTTTATAAATCCACCAACACTTATTTTAATACTTTGTCTGATTATAATGAAAGGAAACAGTATAATTCACTGGGATTTAAAGTGGGAACTGGACACAGAGTAGAGCTTACTGCAGCAGTCAAAGAAAAAATACTTTTTTTAAGATTATAAAAAGTTTCACTGTCAGTTAGATAAAATTAAACAAAATCACTTAATTTGAAATTTTAAAAGCAGAGTTTCTGAGCAATTACAGCACAAATAAATGAAAGCTAAATGCCTCTTCTGAGACCATAATACTAAAACAGTAACCAGTGCTTTAGGTGGGCCTTTATGTGACCCTACACACTATCTCTTCTAAAGTTTACCCTTCAGCTTTTTAACTTTTTAGACAGCGAGGACCAAAACTTGTACTACAATGAAGAGCTCTCCCTCACCCTCTTCACATTTTAAATGTTGCGGCCATTGATATGGATTTAAAGGAGCTGGAGCAGAGCTCGGTGATAACTGCAGAACTCTGAACATTCCTTCACACAAGGAAAGGAAGGTGTGAATGCTAGATAGCATTAGTACATTAAACAGAGAACTTAATACTACAACAATGTGACATTGTTTCAGACAAATAATGTTTGGTGCCCTCACCTGGAAATGAACAATATTACAGTCTTTGTCAGTTTGTTTCGCTTTATTTCTAAAACAACTTCTCAATATTAAAATGTTGAAAACGGCTGCAATAAAGAAGAGGAGAAGTAGTTGAGCCCCAAACATGATGAATATATTTCCCAACACTATGATTTACCTCCCATAGAGGTAAGTTCAGTTCAATTCAATTTATTTATATAGCAGCAATTCACAATACCTGCCATCTCAAGGCACTTTATAGAGACAATTCAACCAGATCATACATTCAGATCGGTTCAAAGTTTTCTATCTAAGGAAAACCAGCTGATTGCATTGAATCGTTGACTGGAAATCAATCCCTCACATCTGTTTATGGTTCACAAACAGCTGGGGAGTCAAGTTAACTGAGACAAAAGAGGGATTAAAATGAGGAAACAAATAAAGTACCATAAATAAATTGCAACACTGAGGAGTGTGATACAGATGTGGTGCATTAACTTGAGAAAACCAAATCCTGCGATCTTTGCTGAAATGTACATATATCTATAAAATTAATTTCCATATTATTCCACATTTTAAATTGTTAAATTGTTAAATGTCATTGTTTTTATTTATTTTCATAATAATATAAATATAATTATATTAATAATATTAACACTTATTGTTATTATCATTATGTTTATTCTTTGTTTTTATTTCAGTACAATAAAGTTATCCGTAGGTACATTTGTATGAAACTATTACCCATGTTTTTGTACCAAATGTGAATGACATTAAGGGGATTACAGACAATTATTTATTTCTACTTATAGAGCTGGTTACAATGCGTAGGTTTATGGTTCACCAACAGCTGGGGTCACACAGGGGTTGTCTTCCTCATTTATAGTGTTAAATTAACATTAACGTGCCGTTTAGAGACAATATGTAAATCTGAGTGACAGAAGTCACCGTAATACCTGGAATAAAATATGATTTAGAGACCATCTAGAATTCACACCAGACATGCTCTCTGTTCTGATGGCTTTCTAAGATTTATAATCATGCATGCACAGTTGACAGATTTATGTTGGAATTAATCTTGTTCTTTCTTTTTTTTTTTACCCATAAATTTTTTGTCCAACCTCTCATTATTTCTGAAACAAACGTCATGGCTGAAAGCAAATAGTTTTTAGTCTAAATATTCCAGGGTGTGTGAATACTTATGGGTTTGACTGCAAATCTTTTACTCCAAGCCATACTAATGCAATCAATGGTAAAAGCAAAGTGGGGATTAAAAATATCCTGGGAGTGTAATTTGTATTTAGCTTCTAAAGTTGCTCAATTGGGAACATTTATCTGTAAACACTTAATCAATTCTGAATTTTGTTGCAATAGTTGGAAGAGTATCAGGATCGATTGTAGAACCTGGCTTAAAACAAATGCATCCCACTGGGACTGCATAAAGCTGCATACAGGAAGCCCAAAGCAGATAACAGGAGTTTTCTCCTGCAGTTTTTACCCACTGAGCAGAAGTGAGGCATGTGAAGAGAATGTGGCTGCAGATGTTCAATTTGCACCTTTTATAAACTAAGTGCTGGCAGAACCACAGCGTAAACCTAACAGCCCTAATGAGACCTGTACCACCTCACTGACATCAGAAGGTGGACAATTCCTGAGGTTAGAGATGGTTCTCATTTCAGATCTTATTATAAAAACACATTTTAGGGCCTTTATGTTCTTTAGGAACACAGCGTTCAATTAATAAGACTTCTAACAGATAGAAATATTAATTACTGAGATTTGGGCGGCACTTTTTGTCAAAGCAAAGTTATTTCAGCTCATTGAGCTTTCAAGGGCTTATAAATTGAACTTCCGTTGAATTTAATATTTTGGGACAATTTAAATGGAATGAACATTTAATAGTAAATGATTAACTAAAAAAATTTATATTATTTCTGTTGTTCTATAGTGAACACCTATTAAAGTTTCTTCTGCTCATTTGCATTTATTATATCAGTAAACTTTCTTTTAAAGATCCCTGCTTTGGGCCTTCAGCTTCCTTTCAGTTCACAGTAAACCTACATTGCTTCTCCTCGGACCATTCTGTACCTTCATCTTAAATCATATATTTTATTTGCTCTCCTTCCAAATACTTAGCTACCTGGAAGGTATTTAAATCCAGGGGAGTTTTGCCTGTCTTTCTTTCATTTAAAAACTGTGAGTGTTTCAGTTCATTCTTCCCGCCCATCAGAGTCTGATACAAAAGCAGATTTCTGAATAATTGACCAATATGTTTTGAAAGCATTATTTTACAATCAATTTCAAAATAGAACCAAAAAAAAAAAAAATACAATCTTGACACTGCTGCTCGCTTTGCTCCTCTCTCCATTCACCAGCCTAGCCTTTTCACCCGCTCACTCCTGACGAAGATGATGGTGATGACGGTGATGAAACAAGATGCAATAGTTTCTCTGGATGTGTTTTTCACGGTGTGGAGGCTAGCTCCTGGCTTGTTCGTGACTAATAAAACGAAACTCACATTTCAAAAACATTTATCTCATTACTAAGCAGATTTGACTTATGAAGAAGGGAAAGTAGAGTGAAAAAAAGTGTGGAACACAACTTAAAAGACTGCCGTTAATTGAGGATGTTTACATCTCCGTTCTTTAAGGAGAGTCAGATAAATAACTCTTGGAAAATTGGAAAATCTTAAGGCAGAATTAATGTGAAGAAATGTCAGGAATTACTCTTTAGATTCTAAAGCCCAGAAGGTCAGCAGCAACTTAAGCTTTAACTTGAACACAACTCTTGAACAAAAGTCTTCAGCGAGCCGTGAAGAGGACTGTGTGTGAAACCTGAGGGACAAAGAACAGACTGGACATCTGACAGAGAACATCCGACCTGCTCATTTCTCAACTAAAAAACATCAAATATGATAGCCAACAGTCCAGCTCCTGTTTTTTTTTTTTTTTTACATTTATTGGAATGTTCAACCTAGCCGGCAGCAAAAAGGCACAGAAAGAGAAATGCAGACATTCCAGAAAGTGCGACTGAAGAAAACAAGTCAGATTAATAGGATGGTAAAGACTTGAGGCATAGCTGGAAATAGACTCACGCGTCTAATTAACTTTTGCTCTGATGCACTTCTGCTCATACCTATTCATGGAGCCTAAGCTGCTGGGGAAAAGACTTTTATCCCTTTTTTCTGTTTTGTGTCCATTCTCGCTATCTTTGATTTAAGCTTCTCTTTTTACTTTTTCTGCTATTGAGGCTAAAACCGCAGATTTAATCACATACCAACAAGAAATCTGTTTCTGATAAGAACCAGTACTAAAATATTTCAACAACTAATGAAACAAAGTAAAAAGGAGCATCAATTTTGAGAAAAAAAAATTTGGAATATGGTTAATCAAAAAATGCATGTTTGTTGATGATTTTATTTGGGCGATGAGCTTTAAATCTTTGAGGCTAGGAGGCCTCCATGCCATTATCCTAACCTTTGGTGCAATTAAAAACTACCTTAGATTTAAATCCTTTAAAGATATAAATAATAAGAGAATTTAAGGATATTGGATAATTCTCTAAATAAAAATCACAAATGAATTGAGGAAAGTCTTTATTATTTTATTGACTTCTAATAATATATATTTGATAAAAGAGCTTCAAATAAATAAAGTCTACGAATTATCATTTGAAAACATGAAAAAAAAAATCACAACAAAAAGCAGATAAAATGTGCTTCATAATTCTGCTTTTTCTTACGTCAAACATTTTTTCTTTGTTGGTTTATTCTAACTTTTGTTTTGTTTTTTTGTTCTTCCTTATGTTTTATATTTTGTGTCTATTTATAAGATGCATATATGATACCGTGTGAAAAACACAAAGCTATATGTTTTTATTTTAAACTCAAGATTAGTTCAAGTGAAAATGAAGCACCATCACTAGAACACAGTTTCCCTCCATCTACCTCTGATTCTCCTGTTTAGAGTTCGGTCTGGCAGAGGTCTTGCATCAGTGCAACAAGATGTAATTTAATGTAACTTCATATATTTATTTTCTTTTTCTCCTCTCAGACAAGCACGAGACCAAGCTGAAAGGGCTCATTTACTTTCAGGCGATTGAAGAGGTTTACTATGATCACCTGCGCAGCGCCGCCAAGGTAAACACTTCTTTACCATAAATACTTTGTAATGTTACATTTTTAGCATGAGTTATGTATTATGTTGTTGTTTACAAAATTAAAAAGTTGATAGTTGAATAACAGTGAAGGATTGATTTTATTTATTTTTTCTCCTCATTTACTGTAGGTTGAGGAATTAGGAAGTCGAATAACCAAAAAGAAATGTTTTTGATAAGCTTTCAAATTTCAGATAATCTGTTCACACAACGTATTCATGTTTTGGATTTAAAAAGATCTTTTAGGTTTAAACAAACCCAGTAATACTTTTAAACAGAAAACTGCACAAATAGACAGATGGGTTTGCAGCATTGGTAAAGATGTGCTAAAAACCCTTAAAAGTAAAACCTCTTTTGCTAAAGTAGCATATTTTTACTCTTAATATTGGAAGTTTTATTTAATGAGGTGGAAAATGGATGGAATGGAACTCAAAGAAAAAAAAAATATTTTATAAAAATGCTGATTGATGAATTACACTTTTAACCAGTAAAATATGAATAGACAGTAACATTATAACAAAATAAATAAGATATTGTTTCTGTAATTAACTGTTTATTGGATTACATTTCAATTTTAAGGACTTATTTGTTGGTCAAAGAATATTTTAATCATCGAGTCTCCATAAGCTCAGTAGTGATCTTATGGTTACTGCTAAGTAGTTCTTCAGGGGGAAAAAAACAAAACAAACCTCTCTGCTTCAGCCACAAACTTCAATAGACAGAGTTGGATCAAATGTACCAAGACTTAAATTGGAAAAGAGTGGTCGGAACAAATGACATCAAGGTTGAGCTTTTATGCATGAAATGCTTCGACTAGATTGGTTAGAAATGAAGAATAAAAAGGCTGTTTGGAAAAAGTTCTGATGCCAAATGGAAACGGATCTTCCGCAATAGAAATATTGTGGAGGATCAGCGAGGCTCCAGGAAGTTTTTTAGAATCCATGATAAGATTTTTTTTGTTTGTTTTTATAGAAAACTACATTACTACTATTACAGAAATTAGGATGATTCCAGACTGAAAATTGAGAATTTTTTTGGCAAAAATCCCCTTTCTTTGCCTTTCTTTAGTTGCTTTTCTAGACCTAAATTGCATAGATAATGTCTGAGTTTAAGAGAAGACAGCATCAGAGGAGACCCAGTACTCTTAACAAGTGTTAATATATTAATCTTACAGATAATAGATACAAGTTTCTCTCCTCCCAGCCAGTAAGTTCTGCCCTCACTTTCGTCCTGTGCTGTTTTCCATGCAGTTGCCAAATTTTAATCGACTCGTTCAGGAGGAGTAGACACCTTGGTGTGGCTTCTGAACCACTTTCCTTTCTTCTGAAGTACATTTGTTCCATTATTATTACAAATTAAGACAATGTTTTATAGATTTAAATAAATAAAAATGTTGTAAATTTAATTATGAAAAAAAATCAAACTAGTAATGAAACTTTGAAAGATATTTATTTAAAAAAAATACTTTGTAAGTATCTTTGCTGCTTCTTTAGATTTTTATTTTTTTTATATTGTTTTTACTTTCCTCTGTACAATTTTTTAAACATTAGTTTCTCAGTTTTCTATATTTTTTTACAGATCTTTTATTTTCTTTTTGTTCTTACCTATTCATATTTTTAATATTAAGATTGAGCTTTAGGAATTCCATTCTGTATAGAGGACGTGTTAAAGATCACATTGTCTTTACTTTGCTTTGGATTGAGCATCAAAGACATATTTCTATTGCTCTGCATTGACATTAACAACATCACTGCATTGTCATTGTACGCATTAGGAACAAGCATTTGTATTGGATTAGTGGCAAAGAGAATGTGATCTGTGAAAGACATTGGAAAAGACTTTAATTCGGAAAAGTCGATCTGAAACCCAATATTTGAAGTAAATTTAAAATAATAATCACTGTTAGAAATTCTGGAAAAACTAGAACTCAAGAATAATGTCAAAGGACAAAATCTGAGTAAACAGCAAAGTTACTCTCAAAGCCTTTTTTTATTTAAAAAGTTTAATTTATGATGATTTATTTTTATTTACACATTTTTTTCTTTCTTGTAACAATAATGGAACAAAATTCCCTTCATATTTTCTTAGGTTGGTACCAGTTCTAAAAAACTTCACTGATTATCATCCCCAGTTTGCTTCTTTTGGTTTTGCTTGGCTTTAATCTGCGAAATGTAATGTAGAGATGCAGCCATTTCTCAGCTCTATTGTATATCTTTATATATTTACGACCCTTAAAATTTATAAAACAATTTTTAATATACTTTTGTTTTTTACAGTAAAATAATTAGGCCTACTTTTATCTTGTATCACTCTGGGGATTCTGTGGATGCATTTTTTTTTTAATAACTAGCATTTATTAAAAGGTTTTAGCTATGACCTGTAAAGTTTAAGGAAAAGAATATAGGCCTTCTTATGATTGTAATGGTATTTTCTAAACATTTGTTTACAACGGTGTTTCATTTTTTTCTTCCCCCACTTAAAAGGTTTGCTTAGCGTAAAGTCTGGATAGAATTTAAAAATGAGAGAAATTCTTTGTAAAGACTATAAAAAATTTTGACAGGAGTGTTCATTTTGTCAATAATTATTTGTTCAAAAGCGTCCATGTTTCAATAAAATAAATAAAATCCTCTCTTCCTGTCACCTAGAGTCCCAATCCAGCCCTGACCTTCTGTGTGAAAACTCATGATCGGCTGTACTACATGGTGGCCCCGTCTCCTGAGGCCATGAGGATCTGGATGGACGTCATAGTTACAGGTGCAGAGGGCTACACACAGTTTCTGAGCTGAGAGATGGAAGCAGGGATGATTATAATAACGATGAAGAGGGAAACAAAGGAAACAAAAGGAGACCTGGGTGCTGACCTGATCTAACTCCTGCTGGTGCTGGAATGGATGGACTGAAGTTGGTCGGGACAGGAAGAGGAGAATAACTTCATAGAAAGTCTGAAACCTGCAACTAAATAAGGGCTCAGACTTACAGTGGTGCTTTCTAATGAAACTGAATCAGCTTTGAGATTGAGACATTATAAAAGAGTCATTTTTCAATGTGATCTAAAACATTTCAGGCAGAATCATTTTAAGATTTCTTAATTTTCTTTTAAACCTCCAACTGTTTACACATCTAAACCAGATATAAACATCAAGTTATCCCTTTATATATTTTTACCTTTTCTTTAGATGTAGTAAGATTTTAAATATTTCAAAACACTAAATTACTAGAAACCTTTCTATAGCCTTTAAGCACAATAATCTATGTTACATAAGTGAACGACTTTTACATGTCCTTTGTTAATATCTGTATTTATATATGTTCCAAAAGCTTTTCATTCAGGTACATAACAGAGCGATACATTTGTACTTTGTATAAAAATATCAAATACTTCTTTTAACATTTCAATAAAAAGCAGCTTTTACAGTAAAATTGTTATGATATGCTAAAATCCATATTAAATATAAATTAAAATATATTAAACAGATTTTTCTGTTTTGTGTCATTATTGTTGTTTTTATTGTCTTTTTTATTTAATTTCCTGACAGCTTTGGCTCGTTGCGACTGGCTGCCTTAGGCTGGGCATACACTGTAAAATATTTCCCACTGTTGTACCCAGCTACAGCTCAAAGTGTAAGTTCAAACGTACACTTTGTAACTCAACATACACAGTGTACGTTACTGGTATCGGCAGCTGAGTTTCCATGGCGGCATAAGTCACCACAAACTATGTCAAACGTAAGTAGCCAAAACTGTGGCAACATAAGTCACCCAATGTATAGCAGCACAAGCTGCTACGAATGCAATCACAATCTTTCTACCCTAAGAAAACTGCGCTGCAGGTGGCAGGCCCCTCTGAAATTTCTTTGTGAATTTTCTAATAATCAGTTAAATCTGAAAAACTCACACGGAAAGAAGAGAAAGAAGAATTTTATTGATACAATTTAGTCTTTGGCGCTCAGACCTCGGCAGGAAACAGTAGAGCTGAATCTACTTTGATATGCATAAACAGGAGTAAAGAATAAGGAAGTTTTCCCCCAGGCGTGAAACTGGTGGAGTGGAGATAGAAGAAGTTAGTTCAGTCCATGACTGGTGGCTGGTGAGATGGTGCACTTGAGCTCAATGCAGAGATCCAGTGGACTGTGTGAGCTGATACTAGTGCTTCACCCGGGGACTTGGATGATGAGCAAGCATGAAGCGACAGTAGAGAGGAAAAACTCCCTTTGGGAAGAAACCTCTGGCAGAACCAGGCTCAACAAAGCGGTCTTCTGCCAGACCGGTTGAGATGAGACATGGAATGCAATAAGAGTACGGGAGGAATGACACTGATGAAGCTTTAGCTGTGATGTTGGAGAAGGGAATGGGGTGGGTTGAAACAGGGATTATCTGAATCGAAGTCAAACAAAGCACAACCACTGCTTGCGCTTGGGTAGCAGACTGAGACGTGGATTTGGAGATGTTTTAAGATGAACTATGGATGCTGATTGGGCTTCGTGGAGGTGCGGGTTAAGCTAAGTGGCTTGTGATGCAGGCAGATGAGGGTAAGTAATAGTTTCTTCAGGTGAACTTCCACCTAAGCTACATTATCTTACAAGTCTAATTCTAAACAATATTAATTATTCTCTTTGATTCCTTTATAACTTTTTTGACTTGCATTTTAACTCTTTCTCCAGTCGCTAAAATAGATTCTTATAAATTCTAATAAAATTAATAATTAAAGGAGACAATTGGTTTCTGCCCCCACAGCCCTACCAGAAGCACATATGACATGTTTGTTAAACTGAGCAAAGCTTCAACCCTTTTTCTCCCACTCCTAATGAGCAGCAACACAAACAAGTCATTAATTACATGCTTTCTGTAAATATTCTCACTCACTCTAACAAGCTGTTAACATTCACCAAGGTGTTCTCTTTAAAAGCTCACTCCTCATCTGTTTTGGTAATTGTCTCATTAAATTTTACCTTCCTACAGTAGTTGCAGCAGATCTACTGAAACAACATCAACATGTTTGTATCTTTTTTTTTTTTTTTTCTGGGGGGGTAATTAATTACATGAATTGTCTGCACTAGGTGAGCCACATGAAAATAATAAAAAGAGAAAATGAAATTACATGCAACATGCATGACTCAACATGGAGAAATCTGAGCCCCACACATGCGGCTCAACATACTACTTATCTCCTAACTGTGCCTCCTCTTCAGCACCTTTTAAAAAAAAAAATCACACCTACAATACAAAAAGGTGAATGAGGAGCTTTTGATAATAATTACATATGATAGGATTGCATGATTAATTCACATGAGGTAATCGCAGGGATGTTTAGCTAATCATGAAAACACACCTTACTCCTGACAGGTAGAAATGTTAATCCCTCATTCCCTTAGTAAAGTGAAAACATGTTTTAATATTTATGAAAATGAACCTCTGTCCTTTTTGGGATCTATGCAGGTAATAAGAGACAACGTCTGTGCCCTCATGTAGATTTGTATTCCTCTGACCTTGAGGAAGATTTCCACACATCGGTGTATCTCTGAGGCGCCTGGCCGCATAGTAAACAGATCTTTAAGAGGGCAATGTGAGCTCATTACTGCAGGGATGAGCATAAGTGACACCTATCCTTATTGTTTGTGAATTATTAATGAGCCCAGGGTGATCTCCTCTCACCGTCATGTGAGCAGACTGGCCTTTGGCCCCCAGGGCCTTTGAGTTCACATAAAAAAGGCTGTGACTCCTCAATCTCTGGTGTGATTTTAGGGCTTATCAAGAAAACAACCTTTAGATAAATCCTGACGAAATGAAGACGTCCTGCACGTTTACAGCAATCTCCCATCAAAGGCTCCTCTTCCACATGTGCATTTTGGATTCATACATTTTCAAATCCATCTGAGTTCAGATTAATTTAGGAGATTAAAGGAGAAAGTTTTATCCTGCCCATCCCTAAACACGCCTTCTCTTCACTCAAACGCGCACGCAGACATCGCAGATCAAAGCAGGTCTCACTAGATATATCTAATACAGAAGACAGACCTTCGCTCCTCATGTTTTCTGCATTAACAACGTCTCTGTCTGTAATGAATGGAAACTGACAGGATTTTAATACAGAACTTGTTCATTTAATCACAATGTTTACAGTTTTTATGGCATGCATAACATCAACGTGCTGTGAGGGGCAGACAGCTATAAGGCAAGCAGAGGCATAGCACATAATAAATAATACATGTATCGTTCTTCTACACTGAGTATTTTATATAAGTCAGTGCCAAACAATAGTTAAGTATCTCTGCTTTGGTATGCCTCATGAATCTTGAAGTGTTTCATATTTTGTGACGTTAAAAATACAAACTTAGTCATGTAGTGTGAAGAGTTTATAAGACAGAAGAAAACAAAGCTGTACAGATTTGTCAAGTGGGAGTGAATAAAAAAAATGCCATAAATAGACATTTTGAAAAGGTTTGCATGAATAAAAATTCAAACCCTTTTCACTGCAGTTATAGATGCAAGTCTCTCCATTTTATCATCTTTGCACATTTAGAGAAAAACAATTCCCCTTAAAGAAAATTTTGGCAAAAGTCACCTGGAAATTGGATTTTTTTCATGTTACAGCGTGTGTCTTGATGATGGGCTTCAATTAAAGATGGAAAATCCGGAATGGGAAAGTGGTTTGGTACACAGGAGCGCAATCTCCATAAAGGATGATTTATGTCATTTTTCTTGTGTGGTCCATTTATTTAACTGGAGAGAATAGTTGAATAAATTTTTTTCCCACAACAGGTGCTAACATTAGCCTTCCTTGCTATCGCCACTCTCTATTCCACCAAAGGGTGCATCAGAATGAGCGCTATTTAATTTGTTCTCTCTAAAACTGATTAAACATGAATTAAACAACAGTTTCAAAAGGATTATACATTTAAAATACCAGGTTTTAACTCCTTTATTATCATTTTAATCTGCAAAGACACACAATGAGGCAACTGGAGAGTTTATTGCATTGAATGAATGAATATGAGCATC
This sequence comes from Cyprinodon variegatus, assembly GCF_000732505.1. Taxonomy (NCBI): domain Eukaryota; kingdom Metazoa; phylum Chordata; class Actinopteri; order Cyprinodontiformes; family Cyprinodontidae; genus Cyprinodon; species Cyprinodon variegatus. The sequence continues at coordinate 112,627 of NW_015150721.1, read as the reverse complement.
TTGGCGCTCAGATCCCGGTAGAAGAGGTAGAGATTTTGTGCTGGAGTCTGGATGCTGGTGTTGGAATGGAAGGTGAAGGAAGGGAGATGGGTGGATGGGGAGGAGGTGGGTTGCAGCTCGGTTGGAAGGCAAATGGAGACATGGATGTGGCAGCTTGGAAAGAAGGGTCTTGGATGCTTTTCGGCTCCTTTAGAGGCGCAGAGAGGAGAAGAAGACTGCCAGATCCAAATGACGCAGCAGTCAGGTGAGATTTGACATAGTCTTCCAGATTGAAAATAGACCCAGGCTTTATTTAGACTGTGAAGATTTGCCTCAGGGGCACAAATGGATTAAGACAAGTGTAAACTTTTATCAATAAACCTCTCTGCTGTAGTTCCCCCGTCCCCCAAGGTTTTCTCTTTATTTACCTTCATGTATTTTACCATCAACTCTAAATATTTCCCCAGATGCGAAGCATTCCCACCGCATGATGTTACCACTAACATGTTTCACTTTGGGGATATCATTTTCTGGGTTATGGTCGATGCTTCTTATCACACATCATTTTGCAAAGAAGCCAAAGAGTATTTTTACCCTCCAACCAGACGACCTTCTACCACATGTTTGCATGGCTGGCGGTACTGCGTAGAGAGCAGGATTAATCGTTGTCTGGCTGATAGATGATCTCACCTGATCCCAGCATCACCTTTAGATTGTTTGCCAATTTTAGGTAATTATTTTTACCAGCAGGATATTCTGGTGGAGGCTTCAGAATATGGGCAGAAAAACAGGACTTTAAAAAATAGGGGATCTATTTTCAGACACCATTTATGAAATTTGAAGAACTGAGTTTGGTCTTTCTAAAAGGCACTTTTATTATGTGAGGGGAGTGGCGGCCTGGTAATTAGGGTATAGAGTTTGGAATCCTGAGGTTCTGAGTTTGAGCCCAACTGCCGCTCTGGGTCTCTGAGCAAGACCCCATAATGCTCCCTGGGCACTGCACAATGGCAGCCCACTGCTCCCCTAGGTTGGTTGGTTTAAATGCAGAGGTAAATTTCTCCAATGTGAGCTTGATAAAATTCAATTATAATTATTAAGTTTATGCAGCTAAGACATTTCAGTATACCCCAAAAGCAATCATTTATATGTTTACACACATACCTTGTACATCTAGTGACAAAAATTGGGGTAAGAAGAAGCTAATCTTTGTGTTTAATGACGCATTTATTTACCAAGGATAATGAGTCTAGAAAAGGTACATCAAAGGTGTGGAAAACAGATACAGAGCAAGACATAAGTCACGTTAAGGGGGAAAGGGCATGTCTGAAACAATCATTTACCACACTGATGTAATACAAATGGCTGATGAGGACTTATGTGGCACCTGAGAAGTTGAATAGATGTTTTGAAATGCTGTAAAAATAAAGGTACATTATTTTACCGTATTTGGACCTGTCCCAAACTGCCATACTTTTGGTAGATGGTAAAGGCACCATTTTGGACATTATTGGCGTACGGATCCTATGAGATCCAAAGATTTGCCAACAGGGTTTTTACCCAAAGAATCTTGCTCCTTCATTAATAATCAACTTTTTACTTTTTACAGGCATAAGGAATCATTGTTCTAATATGGGGGGAAATGGTCTCACTATCAACTAGTGTGTTGGTAAAGCAAATATCCTCAGTTTTATTGGAACAATTAAGTAAAACAGGGTAAGTCTGAAAAAATGCTTGAAGGCCTCTGATGGGCTGTCTGAGACATAATGATGCTTAATTTTGTGAAATTAACAATCTGTCTTTATTTGCTTATTTATTTGATTGATTATTAACTTTTTAAATATACTAAATAAATATTTTGTTTTATTCATTTTAAGTCATTCTTTGTTTTTTTCTGTATTCGGCTTTTTTTTTTTTTTTATTATTTGTACTTTTTTTTTTTTGTTTATAACCTTTTTTATGTTTAAGGTTTAAAACTGCATTAAAAATATTCTCTACCAGATGATTCCATCTGGGCAGCGGAATTACCAGTAACGACCGGCTTGCTGGATTCTTTTTTGACCTGAATTTCTCTGTTTTTCTCTCCAAACTCTGTAAGTGCAGATCAGGTGTGAAAGTCCTAAAAAGCCCCCATCCAACTTATTGCAACTTTCTTACAGGGCTTTGCAGAGCCGAACAACAAGCTGATGACCGAGTTTATCCATTTAATTCATGTTGTAGAAATAAAAAATAAAAAAAACATTTTTTTCTTGGAACATAGAAACTCCTTCTGGATCCGTTAGTGGGAAAGCAGGTTGCCTGAATGTGTATCAGCTGCAAAGCTCAAAGGTGATAGACATCAGGTCCTTGGGGTATTAATGGCTTCACATCGCAGAGTCACACACTCTGAGAGCTGTAAATAATCCAGTTAGATCTACTGGGACTCTTTAATGCTGTTGTTCCCTTTATCATTCATCTTATTTTTGCTTTTTTTTTTTTCTTATCTAATTCATTCTTGACAAAACTGAATAAACAATGCGAAAAAAAATAAATTAAAAGGAGGAGATTGAAGAAGGTATATTATTGGACCAATAATAGCTTTAAATATTTAACTGATTAATAAAATCAGCTGCAGATTTACAAATAGCTATGTGACCACTTAAGTGAAACCCTTCAATTTTTTCTAAACATTAATATCAAGCAGAAAACAACCCAAACAGTTTAACCTGGTTCATTATATTTATTTTTTTCATTTTGTCCTTACAGGTTTTCTAAATACAGGAATTGATTTAGATTTTTGAATTTTACCAAACGGTTCCTGTAAAAATGTTCTTCAGTCTATACACAGAAACACATCGTACTATAAATAGCAAAAACAGACCTAAAAATAAATAAAGCACTCTTAAAATTGTTGTAGTTGCTCTTAATTTGAGAAAATGGAACCTACCAGCTCAAATTAAGGGAAAACTTGACTTTTTAAAAATATCTTTTGGACATTATTTGGTGAAGATGTTGTGGAGCTTTGTGCGTCAGTTTCAAAATACTGTAATCAACTAAATTGACCAATTTAATAACTATCATTGAAAGCATATAATGGATTCGATGGATCTCTTTATCCACTTCCATTTACAGTTGTTTATGCCCTTTTTTGCTAAATTTAAACTGTTTTATGTATTTCTTTATGTATCAAACGTTGAACAATCAAAGAATAGATATAATACAAGTTTATTTAATTTGTCTTTTACTTTAGTATGCACCCATTTTAGCTATTTTGTTTCTACATAAAATCATTTCCTGTAACTTTTAAAAATTGTCAATTTTTTTACAAACTCTATCATGTGCTAAATGCAGACATGATATAAGCTGTCACTTTTAGGAGTTTACTTTTTGTGTGCTTGAGCAACAAATCGTGGGTGTTGGAGTTTGAGTTGATAAAAGCGAAAGATCTCCTTTGGGATCCCAAAGAACGACTTACTAGTTTGTTTTTTCACATCATACACCTTTAATTTTCCATCAAGACCTCGAGGATCAGTGCTGCATAACTCACTGCCTCAGTCACGGCTCATTTAAACAAAAAAAGGGGTGTTCTAGTTTTAAAATTCATGATGAAAAATTTCAATTTTCCCCTTGTCCAGAATAGATGACCCCTTTTTCCTGCCAAAGACACAAACGTGGAAGCAATCATTGAACTGAACACAAGTAGAAACATCCACAAATCCCCTCTGAGGGGGGCTTCCATTCACAACTGGTAACTGAGCCACATGTTTTCTTCATGTGTTCAAAGAGGGGCAAAAGTTGAGGACAATAAATTCTGAGAGAGATGATGATGAAATGATGCTGTAACCCTCACTAACATGCCATACATGCACTTGGCATGCAAGCGTAGACTTTTCTAACTTTTCAGCCTGTGCATAATATTCAATTAGCCTGGGCATCAGTTATGGCATCTTTAAATATCTTAAATGCTTATGAGGAGCAGTTTGATCCGATGTTTATGCTGTCTAGACTTGTTCTTTGATTTTAGTTTAAAAGTTTCTGCGACTTGAAAAAGCTGTTATTTATTTGGTAAGCCTCATTGATGATCTATGAATGCATCTTCATGAATATAAGAAAAAGAAATAGTTCTTGGCACCTTGCCTGTCTCTCATGACGCACAAATAGGAAGCCCTCAGTGGGCCAATTAATACTGACACAGAGAGCAGTCAGCGATTTCCTGTGAGACCTGCCAACTTCACCAGCTACTACTATCTCAATCTGGTTTCCATTACGACCACATTTATCTGGATTGCATCAGGCTGCCTTTTTACAGATCTATTCGGTTGCTTCTTATACAGCTGATACAACATGCTGGGCTGAACAGTTTTTTCTGATGAAAAAAGTTTTTTTTTAAATCACTGAGATGAAAAAGTACATGTATACATATGGGAAAGCATGTTGTCGCCTCACAGATGTGTTTTCTTTTTGTTTTTTGTCACACCTTACTGTTTCAGGTATTCAGACACATTTTGATGTTAGACAAAGGTAACCTGAGTAAAAACATAAAAAGCATTTTTTTATCTGACCATTTCATTCAGTAACTGGAAACCAGCCTTTCTTTTTGTAAGGAAAAAGTAATCACATTCCAACTGATCAGGCAAACAAGTGATTTTGATAACTGGCAACAGGTTGGTGAAGGATTTTGACCTATTTCCTTTTCTTACTTGTTTTATTTCATCCAGATCTAAAGGTTTTACAGTTTGTTTAAGTTCACTGCACCAGCATCACAACTGGATTTAAGTCCAGCTACTCCAAAAACTGTCAATTTAGAGAAATCTAGAGAAATTTTCTGTTGTAGTTTGGAATTATTTCTGATGCATAACTCAGGTGCAAATTTGTTTAAGTCATAAACTGCTGGTCAGGTGAGGTTAAGTCCTAAAACAATGATTTGATTGATGATTTAATTTTTTTTTGTTACTACCTGTGGTATTTGCTTTGCTAAATAAACATTTATGCCATTTTTATCAAGTCCCTTGTTCTATCAAAATTACTGTCTTCAACCATATATATATATATATATATATATATATATATATATGGTTATCTTAGTTTAATATTAATCAGTTTTACTTTATATTTGTATTTGCCAGTTTACCGAACATTTCATCTAAAGGCTTTTCACAAATTCAATTCATTAAATCAATTAAAAATTGTTCTGCAAGTGTGACAAAAAATTAAAAAGAGAAGAAATCTATAAATGGGCAAACAATTATTCAAAACAAAGTACATTCAGACCTTTCAAACAACTCCGCTATCAAGATAATGTTATCGACAGATCGAGTTAGAAGCTTCCCAGCAGAAAAATTGTTTACAGGCCTATCAATCTGTCACGTTAACTGAACTGTAAATAAAGCTATTGATTCTGGCAAACAGATAATGTCGCATAATTACAACTCAGCAAATGAGATAGGGGAATGGTTGGACAGAGACGACTTGTGTTACAGAGGTGATCTGAGCGAAGAACAGAAGGTAGGGTGGGGAGAGAGAGAGATGCAAATCCCATGGCAACAGCAACCAGAAAACAAGTCTAAAATAGGGGCAGTGTCCGCTATTGCTATAGCAACAGAAGAACAGCTTACATTCAGCTTTGGGATTTGCTGAAAGGAGAAAAACAAAGCTTTAATTCTAACATAGCTATTATAAATAGACCTTGTCAATGTTTTAGTGGGCTGTATATCACCCAAATAGCTAGAAAATAATGGTTATTCAGGCTTTATTTGGATAACAATTTATAATCTTGATAATTAATCTCTTATTCATTGATTATCTGTCATTTAGTGCAACAAATTGCTTATGAAGTAATGACCTAGCTACTGTTGAATTAATTTCAACATATATTAAAATTAAAATTATTTTAATCAGTATTATGTCATAACAGTCATATAGTTACATCAATTTTAAAACGATGTAATTAAAAAAATCTTACTAGGTATTACATTAATAAAAACATTGCTTTCACTAAAAATAAATAGAATTCAAAGTTTAAATGTGAAACTTAAAGTCAAGCTTCCTGTTAGTTTGGAAAAGTGCAGTACCTGTCACCGCGCCCGGTTTGTTTACATGAAACATGTGCACTGGATGAAGTGGAGGGAGGGGGCATAACAACACAGGCATGCTTCCCCTGCCTACCACTATCCAATCATATTTCTGAGCGACCAGATTCCAGCCAATAAGAAAGCGGCAGTAGAAGGTCGGGGAGCCAATCGCAGTGAGCGCGGACCACTGATGCAACGGACCTGCAACAGCTTCCTACAGAACAACAATACTGTGAGAACGGAGTCAAAGAGTTGTCCGTGATAAATCTCTAAACTTTAAATAAACAAGATGAGCTGAGAAGCTAACGGTGCTAACTTGTCAACAATAGTAAAAAAAAAAAAAAAAAAACCCACAAAAAATAAGTACATTAACTTAATTTGTGGAACTACTTTCTGTTTCCCCAAAAAGTTTCTGTTTTTATTGCTAAAAACATCCAATGAAAGTAAAGTACAATTATATAAACACCTCTAGAGTTGCTTCATTAAGAGGTTGGAATCATAACTTTTCCAACAAGTCATCAGTTAGAGCTGGCAGTGGCAGTGAGCGTGTGGGCCGTCCTTTGGTGCTCCTCCGCTGAGGGTGGGAGTGGGTGGAGTGATCCGCGCCGAACAACAACAACACGTTCTACCCCCGGTGACGTAATCGGTTGCTAGGTGTGAATGAACTGATGCTTTGTCTCGGTGAAACGGCTCTTCAGTTTACAGCTCGACCACAACAAAGAGGCATCTGGTGCTCTGTGCGTTTATTTTTTTGCGACGTCCTGGGTTATTCGGAGCCAAACATGGCTCTTTAAGTTCTCACTGACCTCCTTGGACACGAATAGAAGTCGTGCCTTGCTTTAGCAACGCACCCAAAGTGCTCTACAGTTTTTCCGCAAGAATGGAGTAAGTCAAACTTCTCTACTTCTTTCCATTTCTGTCATTTAAACTGAACATCGCATTTCATTTATTCTTTCTTGAACGATTTCTGTTCAATCTTCAACTTATTAGCCGTTGTTTATTTACTTTAAATAGTTCGCTAAACGATGTTTATTAGGAAATGCGTATTTCATTATAGTTATATCATAAGAATACATTTATTATCGGTTATTTTAGTTGTCATTCCCGTATTTTTAAAACTTTAATTGCTCCTTTTGTGTGTATAAGGTATATTAAAATTTAAAATTAAATAACGGTTCACCAGTCTGTAGACTGTCATATTTGTAATGTGAACCGTTTAAGCAGAGGATTTGTTTAAAAGGAAGCTGCATGGGAAGCAGCTGATCTGCATTAATCTTATTTAACCACCAGGGTGCCTCTCACTTGAGACACATGGTTACCTTGGAGATTCTGCATCAACAGTTTTGGCCCATGGCAGCAGCGCTGAGAGGTCCCACGTGTTTTTAGAATGTGAAGTGTTTCCAGGGTGATTAAAGTCCAAAGGAGACAGTTGCCTCTAGTATCACTTTTTGGCTCCAAATATAATAGTTTGTCTCTTGAAAAGTGTGTTTTATGCTTCTTTATTTAAGGACGTTTGCATGTAACTTATTTAATTTGTAGGATTTTTTTTTATTTTTTTTTTTTACTGTTTTATGTCACAAGATCCAGTTGTGTAGATGTCCATTTGATTGCACAATCCGGATGTTTTCTGTTTACTGATAACTCTGCTTTGCCCCGCAGGTTTCATTATGCTCACCCTGCCCTGCTCTCTGTGGCCCATCAGTCAGACCCCGCTCGCTCCCAGCGTATAGTCGGACTCGGACTAAATCAAGGCGTCAGCAGACAAAATGATGGCAACATCAGCTCATGTTTGGAGGACTCTTCGTGTCTGCCCGGCAGACCCCCTCGCTCTCTCTCCCCCACAGGCTAGCCACAGCCAATCACAGGGGTGCAGGGGGGAGGTGTCAGAGGAGAGCCCGCGTTTAATTGGTGAGTCGCAGAGAGTGCGTTTTTTTTTTTTTTTTTTTGATATTTTTCCTCATTTCAGGTGGGCTCGGCACTGCAGCACATTCGTCCTTCTTGAACAGTAAGTAAAAAACTAGCTAGGGTTGTTTTATCGACATTTGAGGCGACTTAAAGAGACGCGCTCTGCATTTGCGAACAACGATTAAATGATCCTTGGACTGCTAAGTGATATTGTCTTACTTTTTTTTATTTTTTTACTGTTAACATTTTGTACGTCAAACCAACATTTTTCCTCCTCCTCTTTAGGTGATGGTCTCACTGACTGGATGACGGAAGAAGTGGACTTCTCCTCGTACCTCCCAAATCCTCCTTCCCCTCCCTCCTCCACCAATGCCTCCCTTCCCCCTTCACCCCTTCAGAATGATATCCAGGTGCCCTCTGACTTGGAGGTCATGACCTCTTTGCTGCAGGAGGAACTAGCCCAGCTTGAAGACTACTTCCTGTCTGAGCCACTGCCGGAAAAAGGGCAGCGGCTGGGGAAATGCGACAGGGGTCCACTGCCGGCTGGTCCTCAGCCATTCAGTCAACTGCCATATGCCTCGTATTCTGCGTCCACCCAATCGGAGTCCAACCCGCTTCTTGTTACCCTGGCAACCGGGGAGCTGGATCTGCTGAGCATCTGTGGCGGGTCCATAGGGCGATCCAAAATTCCCAGACATGCCCCATACAGCTGCAGCCGCCCCAGTGGGTGTGGTAGGAAAAGAATCCTGGAGGGCGTGAGGTTTGGCGACGGCTACGAAAACAGTTTGTTGGGTTCCAAAGGAGGCAACTCGGGTTCCTCTGCTGCGACACTAACGAGTAATTACAGCTGCGTCGAGGAGGAGCAACTGGTAGGGAAAAACTACTGCTTGGGTAACACAATCGAGGTCAGAAGATGTGGCGGCTTATCCAAAGACGAGAAAAATTGCTGTTTCACCCAAGATGCAATAAGTGGCGTCAAGGTTGCTGGTGGTGGGTTTGGATTCGGCGGGACTCTGGATGCCCCTCAGAAGAAAGAGGACATGTTAATGTACAGCATGAGGGAGGTCAGCGGCGAGGCGCTGAGCGGCGTCAAGACCAGCGTGGAGGTGACAAAGGCCACCGTCTCGTGGAAAAGCGACGTCGGCGAAAGCTGCTACATCCCAGCGACGGCTCAATCGGAGGCCTACAGCAGCTTTTTGGGAAACATCAATGAACAGGTGAAAACAGAGAGTCTGCAGATGCTGCAGCCTGATTTACACAGTAATTACCTGGAGGATCAGGCCCCAGAATGCTTTCTGATGGCGAGGGAGAGTCTGAACATGGAAACCTCAGGGCACAGGCAGGCGTGCAGGCTGAGGGAAGACCACTGCGCTGTGAAATACGAAGTAGACATCATTCCACACGAAGGCGGGGAGCGGAAGCAGAAGAAAAGAGATCAGAACAAAACCGCCGCTCATAGGTAAATCCTCATTTCGACATAATTTAAAAAAAGAATCAAGGGTTTTCACAAGAGCTAAAAAAAGATAATAGAAATCAACATCTTTTGCTTGACATAGGTATCGCCAGCGGAAAAGGGCGGAGCTTGATTCTTTGGAGGAGCAGCTGCACTGCCTGGAGGGGAGGAACCGCGAGTTGCGAGACAAGGCAGAGTCCGTGGAAAGGGAAATCCAATACGTCAAAGACCTGCTGATCGAAGTTTACAAGGCGCGCAGCCAGAGGCTGAAGCAGGACGCCACAGCGTAACGCCGCATCACTTTTGTGTTTTCATCTTCTCGTGAAATTAATGTTTATTTTTTGTTGATCTGCCAATGGGGGGGCGGTCCTGCATGCTTTGATAATACAAATAGTTTTTTTCTTCCTGAATTTTAAATCAATAATTCATCACTTTTTGGCACTGAAATCACCCGAGCCTTCCTTCACTGTGGCGCTGCCATGCTTTACCTGACAATCATCTCTAACAGATCTTCCTCTGAATCTGCTGAATGAATTCGGGTTCTTTTGGGGGAATGTAACGTCATTTCAAACAGCAGGTTATGTATTTATCAACAGCCTTACATCGAAATTGATGTCAGCAATAGAAGCTAAGGATTCTCCTTTTGTCCTATTTTTTTGGATTAGATGTTGTGTTATTGTGGAATGTTTCAGCTCTGAAAAAAAATTCTTTCTGACATTCTTTTCACACAAACATTCCTGTAATTTTTAATTGTTGCTTAATTTATCTATTAATTTATATAATCTTTAATATGAGATGAAACCACTGCAATATTTTTAGCAACTGTTAAAAAAAAATTTCATTTTAATTTGTGAAAACACGCATATCACTGCTTAACACTGCTTTAAAGTAAACTGACATGTTATTTATTGTGCTATGGCTGTAGATTTGAAATTGCAATAATTAAATCGACTTGTTTTAGAGCTCAGGTTAAACTTTCTGTTCTCCTGATCTTTAAACATCAGTAGATAATCATTGCAGGAGGTAATAGACTTGAAGCTTTCCAGTTAACTTTTTCTTTCTTCTGCAGGATTTCATGTTTTCCTTTTGGATTAAAAAAACAATGTTTTATATTTGGGTGCAAACATTAAAATTTGTGGTGTTTTTGCAGTTTTTATTCTGCATGTTTTAGCATTATTATATTATCTAAATTAGAATATGTAGGGATTCAGAAATGAGGATTGTCTCCTAAAGGCAATAAGTTTTATAAGCCTCCAGCTGAGCTGCACTAATTTGTATTTTTTATATGTTCAGGGAGAGGGGCTGTGTGGATTTTCCTTTTAATAACAAAAATAGGAAGAAATGTAAGATTATGTTTAGTTGTGTTTGCTTTATTATTTATTTGCTTAATAACTTAGAGAAACCTTTTGCACATTCCTTTTTTTCTTTCTTTGCACATTACTATTTTTGCATTTGTCATTTATTTCCGTTTTTGTTTTGTTCTGGCTTGAGGTTCATGATGTTAAACTTCAGCGGTGTACTATCAGAAGTTAATTAAACCAAAAATACGGGCTGACAACTCATTGTATCTCTATGTAATTTTATGGTAATTTATCCACGTATGTATGTTTCTTTCTGTGTGGTGTAACTGTTTTCATTAAAAAAGTTAATTAGAAATAAAACCTCATTGAGTTTATTATCCCTTTTTTATTATTATTTTTTCCCAAAATAAAATGGACTCAGGTGTTTTTTTTTAACCTAAATTAAAACAGACAAACTGATCTGAAATAGTTTTTCTCTCTCATTCTCATTGAGAACTTTTTTTTTATGTTGATTCAAAACGTTCCGAAGAGACACCAGAGATGACGGGATGAAACAGAAAATAAGAAAAAAGAATAAAAATATTTAGATTGTATTATTTAGTTTTCTGTTCAATCAAATGAGGTGTAAATAAAATGGATCAAACTATTTGTTCGTCGATCATCTAAAACGCGGCTGCCGCGGAGGTTCTCTGCAGGTTATTAGGCCATTAAAAAAAAAGTTTTTAGACTAGAGCTAAAAAAAATATTTTAAAACACAAAATAACTAAAAACAAATAAAATTCCGTTCAGATAAAAAATAAAGTAGTGATTAAAAATCCCAGAGGGCCTGCAGACAGATGGGAAACAGCTGGAAGTCGCTCCGCTGCAGCAAACATCCGCGATGTGTTCAAAGTTGGAGAAAGAGTTAGTTTTTACGGCGACTTTTTCTTTTGCCATAAATATCTTCTTTTTTTTTTCTTTATAAATTATTGAGATATTTTAAAATCCTGCAAATAATGTAGTTCCACTCAATTTGACATGCATAAACTAATTTTGAATAAATTACTAAAAGAAGTCGCCTTCTTTATTGAAGTGCATCAGTAGTAGCCCATCTGTTTCTTAACATTATTGTTTATATATAATAGTTAATTTAGAAGTTCTACTCAATTTCTACATCATAATCTGTTATCACTGCCTTGCAAATAAAAATAAGATGATCCTTAGATGGAGCTTACTAAAGTAATACTTACCTAAGAATAATTAATGACTAATTTATACAAGAAAAAGTGTGACAACCAGGAATAATTTACCTGGAACTTCTCTTTTAATATTTTAACTTAAAGAAAGAAAAAGAAGGTAAAGGATAAATGTCAAAATAATAAAGAATGATTGGATCTTTTATAACCTTTCTTACATGTACATCTGTTTGTGCTGCTGAAATGAACATCGTAAAGTTACTTTAAAGCTTCCCAATAATTGAAGGAAAAGTAAAATAGATAAAAAAGCTGAAAAGCAAAAGAAAAGGTTTTGATCAAATTCAAGATCTTACAAACACAGTGGATATTAAAAGCCTAACCACAGTTCTCATGTACAGCTTAAATAGAAACAAAAGAAATTATTTTATTTAACTTTTTCCATTATAAGAGAACAAACGCGGCCTCTGGTCTTGCAAGCTTGCAACCTGGACTATAATTGCTGAAGGATCTACGGTGCAGTTTCAGTCAGTATCGGGTCTTCTTCAGCGCACACCAGCATCAATTAAAGGTAATCCATTTAACTTGGGGTAGAGGTCAGTTTTCCTAGGAATTCCAAATAATTGACACCTTTTAGCTTAAGTTTCATTTCACAGACTCTTTATGAAGGATCAAAATGATCTCCTTCTCCAACAGTAACGGTAGAGGACCTACAGCAATGTGCAGCAAGAGCAGGCTAGGTTCTAAGTAAAATGACAATCTCTGAATGACTGAATATGGTTAAAAGACAATACAGCTTTATCTCAGCCTAAAGGAAGCCTTAAATCTTTTTAAAAAACTGCACAGTAAAGCTCAGTGAGGGCAGCATCATGGAATGGGGTCATTTTCTTCACCCGGAACAAGACTTAAAGTGTGTAAAATTATGAATGGTTCTAAAGAACCACAATATTAGGGTGTGTGATGGAAAGCTGATGGATTCAACTGATGAAAACAGTTACAATTGTTGTAAAGGTGTGCACAGTAACACAAACAAGTCACTTCTGATTTTAAATATAGGAAAAATTATGTTTTCCATGCTTTTGTTCTTTTCATACTAACTGTTTATTTACTAAAGAGTCAAAGGATGTGAGACGTCTGTATTGGTCCAACTATACAAACATGAAAGGACACTGTAGTTCTGACACCTGCCTTCTCGTCAGTGGCTCATTTTACTCCTTGCTGGTCCCTGCAAAGCTTCAGGGCTGCTTCAGCAGCGTTTCTCACTGCGCCGTCCGAATCTTTGTACGCTGCTCTGAGGAGGGAGCTGTACACCCCCTCCTCCAAAACGGACACAACGCCGTCAACATTGACCAAGTTTCCTAGAGCTCTGCAGCAGTGACGCCGTGTTACAGCATCAGTGTCAGAGAGCAGACAGGTGAGGGCGGCCGCCGATCTGCGAGCTTCCTCCGTCCATCTTCTCTGCTCGTCTTCACTAAAAGATGAATCACTGGCTGCTGCCATATGTAAGCTTCTCTGTTTACTATTATTGTTCTCACTGTCTCTACCTGAAGTGTCACTGCAGTTTCCTCCCATTTTAAACTTTGCAGCAATGTATCCCAGCCAGTTCCCCACAGCCCTGCAAGCCATTCGACGCACCTGCGGGCAGGAATCCATGAGACAGTTAATCATGCGTCTGAAAACATCCACCTGCAGGGTGCCTTCTTCATTAGGTCTTAAAGGTTTGAAGTTTCCTAGGAATCTACAAGCAGCAGCTCGCATCTGGTTGTATGGATGAGACAGCGCCTGCTGCAGCGGTGCGGCCTCGACGTGGATCAGAGGGGAGGCGAACTGAGAGGAGCAGCGGGCCACTTGGGACAGCAGGTTCAGCAGCTCCACTGCAGAGTCCCACAGCACATCCTGCTGCAGCAACTCGGAAAGGAGAGAGCTGGCAGTTCTGGTGAGAGGAGTCTGAGGTGATGAAAAAAAGCCAGCACCTTCGCCAATATGGGAGATGGAGTGCTCAGGATCACACAACATTAAACGGCTCAGCAGGGAGAGAGGCAGCTCCAGCAGAGAATGAGGGAATGTCTGAATTACCTGTGAAGGCATCAAAATCACAGAACAATTCATCAGACGTCTATCATTTGACAGCAAACAGCTCTCGCCCGTCCGCTGGAGCACAAAGGTGTTAAACTGTAAAGCAGAGCTTGCTGAATGTGAGCAGAGAGCAACACTTATCATATGTTGCATCAGACTTAAGTTTGGCATGGAGGTCTTTAGAGCAGCATTAGGAAGCCCTGACCTGCAGGAGGCTGGAAGCGACGTGGCAGCTGTCATACACCTGCAGGACCGTGGACAAGGTTGGTGACGGCAGGTCCAGAGCAAACGGAAAACAAAGCAGGTGGCAGCTCAATGTGGACAGAGTGTGGCGACTCGGCTCTGTCTCAGAGCTCCCGGAGGGACGTCTGCCTAGGAAATGAAGACTGCAGGGTATAAAAAGATGCTGCTGTTAGCTCACATAGGTTGGTGATTTATAACCCAAACAGCAAATGAACCCATTCACCATGCCCTTCAGAAGTATTCACACCCTTTTAATATTTTCCACGTTTTTGAAGATACAACAAAAAACTTCAATAGATTCTAATTGGATTTTAAGTTATAAAGTTTAGTGAAGTGTAAGGAAAATGAAATAATAATTTATTTAGATTTTTTGAAGAAAAAAATAGTTGGTTTTCTGCCTCTTTTATTCTGATACCACTTTAAAAAAACAATCTAGTACAAACAGCTGCTTTCTGAACATATAGCTAAATCTTCCACCTTTGTAATTCAAATCTAATTATAAAACCAGTTTTCCTGTGAAAAACTCAGAAATTTGAAAGATAACCAGAAAAACAGCAGCAAGAAGACCAGTTAGCTACAGAGATGTTTAAACCAGGATTAGATTATAAAAAACACAACAACCTCAATAAATTGTTACATTCATGCTGATTTTGAACAGTTTCTACCTTAGTCAGTTAAATAACATGCTGCTGTCATTTTGCACATCTCTGATGTTGCTGCTATTTTCAAATATCCATTACTGTAAAAATGTCCATAGCTGCATAGTGGTTATTTAATCTCCAGGTACACTGTACAGTATTTTATTTGCTTTTTTTTTTTAACTCTTTACTAATATATTTTTAATATTAATAAAAAAAAAAGAAATAATCGTTTTTGCTTTGTTTAAAGGTTTAAACCTTTTGACCTTTAAACTTTCATCAGTAATTTAAAAACAAAACCAGTGTAAATGAAAGATTTTGCAGGACAAAAAAATGTTCAAAACCATTTTAGTTTGGTTTAGTTGAGGCTTGTTGACCTTTGAACCTTTGTTTGTGTTATTAACCTTTGTTAATAACCAATAAACATTTGTTGCACGTTCAAGCACAAACATAGGAAAATGGAGTGACAATTTTTTGTTCAATTTGAAGAAGTTGGGGGTCTGCATGACTTTTGGGGATCACTTAGGTGCAAACATACAGTTCTACAAAGTATTGACTCAGTAATAGAAACGCATATCAAAATATAATATTCTAATTTGAAGAAAAAAAAGTCTTTTTTTTTTCCCATCACGGTTGCAGTACTTGGTGTTGGTCCATTATGAAAAATATTAACAAATAATTAAAGTTAAAGCAACTGAATTTTGTTCCATTATTGTTGCAAGCAAAGGAATTGTCAATGGAAATTTGAAAAAAAAACAACAAAAAAAAAACGTCCTGAGAGCCTGGCTTAGCTGTTTAGTGGATGCAAAAACTCTGTTTTGTTCCTCTGGTTTCTACACTGTGTTTAAGATTGAGTGAGGCGCTAAAACTCTTTTCCTGGCACCGATCTTTTTTCTTTTAATACATACATCCTGCAGCTTTTTTACGGAGACATTTGCTCCACTGTTTGCTGGAGATGGAACAGTACAGCATCTCTGAAATATTTACACCCCGGTGTATTGATAAATACATTTTTCCTTCACTAGACGCACACTTCACATTATTCTCGAAACACTAAAGTTTCACATCACAGTGCTTAGGATTTGCTTCGGGCTGCGCAATGTGAATGAAAAAGGAAGATCCACTGCAGGCGGAGCCTCTGCTCGCTGCCAGGTGAGAAATACAGGTGATCAGTTTTTTATCGACACAACACTAGAAACAAATGCTATCCAGAGGTTTAACATTTTAATAATGCTGCTGGCTAAGCTTCTGTTATTTCACTGATTTTTTTTTATTTAGTTTTCATATTATATTTTTCTATTTTAAAATCATTGTTTTTAACATTGCATTTGTTTTTCATGGATCTCAATTCTTCACTTCAAGCCCAATAAAAAAGCTTGTTCATGATGCAAACGTTGACAATATAATGTTGCTAGTCGTCCATGCAGACCAATAGAAATGTGTCTTTGTTCCTAACTCCACAGGAAAGCCCCCCCCCAAAGGTGAAGAGAGTGCAATCTGGAAAATGCCATTTGAAAAGAATGCAATTCGGGAAACTTGATCTGAAAGAGAAATATAAATAAAATAATAAAATATATAAAATATGAAAAATACATTTGAACCAACCCTCCAGCAAAGTCGCTCTCAAAACCTTTAAAAAAAAATCTATTTCAAAGTTTTATTTCTGGATTGCATTTTTTTTTCCTTTTACAGCATCATTTACAAAACGTGTTCTTTGCTTGCAACAATAATGAAAAATATTCACTCAATTTTAGTCTCGTTTCATCTGCAGAATCTGCAGCAGATCACTTTGGACCGGCAGATGGAAAAGTCATGGAGCACGGTAAGACACTAACCAGTTGTTGCCCAGCAGCCAGCAGAGTGTGTAAACACATTTAGATGTTTCATCAGAAAACAGAGCAATGCATGAGAATGGATCCTTGGTTAAGATAAACTGCAAAATCGACAGAAAGGAGTAAAATCCTGAAAGACAAAGGAAAATAAGTCATAAAAAAGTATTACATGAAATAAATGTTTTATGGGTTGGACTTCACCGTCTGCTGAAAGGAAGTCCAGGTTTGGTGTTGTGCTTGTGAGCGATGAACCGACCCTTTTCCACAAGTCTGCTAACAGGAGGGGATTTAACTCAGATGACAATGAAGAATGCTCATGCTAAGGAAAAAACAACAAAAAACGGACAAATCACTGTCAACCAGTGGACATTTGTTCCAGAAAATGTGTAAAGAAAGTGTTTTTTTACATTTTACCTCAGCCAGTATGTGTAGGAGCAAAGAGAGGAGGCCATCATACAGCCCCCAACTAGGAGGAGGCAACATCAGTGTCTAATGGTGCAGAGAGAGAAACAAACTACAGACAACTGCAGGAGGGTCTGAACTACAGAGAACAACATGCTGCTCATTCAATTCATATAAATACCGAGGGATCCGTTTTCAGCAAGGAGGTCAAAATGTCCAGCTCAACAAAAACATCGACACAATTTTCAGTGAAGAGAGACAAAACAGAAGCAGCAAGCGGCTGAAAAAGAACAAAGGAAGATGCATCAGAATCAAACAAGACCCAAGGAGCAGCTTGAAGTAATAATACATTTCTAGAAACAAGAAAACAGGCCATGAGAGGCATAAAAACAATCACACTAACACAGTCCATCAGGTTTTACTTTAAAAGAGCAAACCAGAAGCTTTTATTTTTATTTTACATTTTGAAAGTGGTTGACTGAGTGACTGATTTAGGAGGACACTCACCGCCACAGCCTTGAGATCAGGCCGGATGAGGATCGTCTTGAAAGGTTTAGTGAGCTCCTCCAGCCTGCAAGATGAAACCAGGAGAAAACCTATATTAATCACTCTGTCGTTTTTCTGTTTATTTGTTTTTTACACAGAAAGACAAATAAGTCAAACCAGACCTTGGTTCTCCTTCCACCCAATCAAAATGCTTTTCCCAGTAGATCAGAATACATTTAATCATTTCTCCAAGTGTAAGCACACTCGTCTCCTCCTAATAGGATAAAACGGGAAAAAGGTCAGGCAGTATTACTGTACAACCAAGATTTAGGTTAGCATCTACAACAGAAAAAAGTACCTCCACAAAATCAGAGCTTGAAACAAAATCTCTGATCATATCGAAGAGCACTTGCGGTAGTTCAAGTTCAGAAGTGACGTAGCGAGACTTCTCAGGGTCAGGAGTCAGGATCAAGTTCTGAAGGACCTTTAGTAGAAGATCAATCTGCTGCACGTTCACCACACCAATGCCTGTCAGCTGTACAGAAGAAGATTTCAATAATGTCTAAAAGGGATCCAAGACTTTAGTTAAGAATTTTGTTTTCTATTTAAATAAAAAAACAGTAAAAATACTTTAAGCTGTTATGTTTTAATGTAATTAAATATTTTTAGATGTTGTTAATTCTTTGTTAAATATAATGTAATGTATTAAAAAATGTTGGAAGACATAAAAAGCATAATTTCAATGCCTTTTAATGTCTTTCTCTGAAATTAAAAACTCAAAAAACAACAGCAAGAGTTCAGTAAATAAAAGATGACTGTTCAGACTTGAGGCCTGAACACACCGGTTGCGTCTGTGTTTGTAATCTCTAATCCGATTTTTTTCCCAAGTCACACTGATTGCATATAGAGAAGCTCCGACTAGCAGGGTGAGCAGATCTTTGCAGATTTGTTTCTCTTGTGTCTCTGTGGCAAAAATGAATGAAAACATCTCCAAAATTTGACGTGGAAAGATTCTGAAATGTTATATATAAAAAAAAAAATTAAAACGTAAAAACAGTGGCGCAGCTATAAAGCAAAGCCCTACTTAACGAGTCAGGGCAGCATCTGAAACCAGAACCGATAGATAATCTTATCGACCTACATTTAAAAAAATTATGGGGACTACATTTAAAGAAAAGGAAACGCAGCAATAAAGGCTGTGGGAGGGTTCATATGCTGACTGAGGCAGAGAGGTGATTCTTAGTGAGAGATCTGTGAAGTTTTATCAAAGACTTTCTTTTTTCCATATACCGGTAGAAGGGAGAGTGATGCACTGCGCTTATCTGTACTATCTGCCCCTTGTTATTTTGTTTTTGTGAGACTTAAGGAGGATGACTATTTTACTATATGTATTTTCTGTCCTGAAGTTTTGTTTTTCCTTTTCTGAGGAGAGTGATGTTGCGCTTTCGTCCCTCATGGCTTTTGTGAGGCTCAAACAGGATCACTACTTTACCCATGATAGGAATTTAGGAGGACAGAAAACAGTTAAAGTAGGCTATTCTTTCATTGTTATATTCAATTGTTTATGCTAGAGTCTATCCCGCTTACTATATATGCTCTTTGCAACCCCAAAACTGACTCGTTTCCCTGTGATTAACAAATTTTATGTTGTATTTTCCCCTAAAGCGGATGTTTTTTACTATGTAACCGTGTCACTCTTCCTGTCAGACCCATGAAATTGCCACTGAATTGCTGCGTAGCCTGACTAAAATAGACCTGCGGTCCATCTCAGTGAGAGCTACGCTGCCCCCTTGGAATAATTGGTGCTGGTTGTGTTCAACCCCTTTGACTCTCAGTGAGTGCTAAATGCCATAACCTCATCCAACACGATTTTCTGTCGTATCGGATCCAAAATCGGATACTGTGTGTTTATGACTTGAATGATCACTTTTGAGTCTCATGTGGAAAGCCTCCCCTCTGTCTGGTCACTGTTACTCAAAAATCTTTTAGCTTGTTCTGCCAATCAGCATGAAGGTAAACTCTCCCCAGGCCCAGCCCTGCTCCATAGACCCTGTAAGAGGCCTAGCCTTACTGGAAGTGATGGATGTTTGCTTGTTATCCAATCAGGGCTCTACTTTCTTAATGCTTTATTCCAAAAGAGATTTCACATAGACTGTCAGTCGGCTTCCTGCTGCCCCAGAGCAGATATTGTCTCCGAAAGCTGGCTTAACAGCTGATTAATGTGCAACATACTTATTAAACAAAGTGCTTTTTAGTGCACATTTAATTTACTTTAATAGCAATATTTATGAAGTTAAACAATGCATATTTGACCAATTATTTTACGAAATTGAAAAGTTTTCAATAAGAATCGCCACTGTTTCAATTTGATATTGCTTTAATGTTAGCTTCTGTTAACGATTAGCTCTAGCTAATAGAGTAAACAGTAGATCTCCAGCCAATGCATGTTTTAGCTTCAACAGAAATCTCATGTATAATGGCTCATGAAAACTTTGAGGCAGCGCCACAGTGTGGCATTGTCTACGTTTACACCCGTCAAATGCAATACGCTAAAAACCAACACTGTTAATGCTAGTCTTCCTGTGTTTACTCTGGAGTTCCTAATCCAGTAAGAACGAACCGGGTTATCAGCCCATTACATATTTTGGCCAACTTTTTTAGCTTGTTGTGAGTCTCTTTAAGACAGACTTATTAATTTATTAAACAATGTTGACCCAGTTACCTGAGCCTGAAAGGCCGTAATGGTGGATTTTATTTGATATATGATGTCTTTGTAGTTTAGCAGCTTTTTCTGCTGCCTGCTGGGGTCCGTTTCTTGCAAAAGATTCTTCCAATATCTCTCAATCTCAACATCCTAAAACAAAACAAAAAATTTGACAATTATTATTACTATATTAAGGTAAAAGTTGCCTTGCAAAATTATTCCCACCTCTATAACTATCAGATTTAAACATTTTGCAGCCACATAATACTGGGAAGTAAAACAATTCATTTGATAATTGAGGAATAGATGGAAAAATGATATAGTGAGGTATGAAGGACTTGGACATTTGTTACAACAAATTACAAAGGAGATTCTATGCACAGAATTCTGTTCTGTTCACAATGTCGTACAGAAATGGAGGGGAAAATAACCAACAAAACAAAAACGCACAACCGCAAACCTAAAACGACCTGTCCATGTAAGTGGAGCAAGGTGAGATCACAGATACTTGGAAGCTGTGTTTCCATTACAAATGTGAGTAAAACTTCATTGATATTCTGCTAATTTCAAAAATGCAAGTTTTTAACAATTGCGGTATTTCCATTACATAAGAAATATGATTAAAATTGCCTGTGAATAACTTCATTTACCCAATAACTCTCGAAAACAACATGGCTGCGACAGATGTGAACATATGAGATAAATCCATATTTCAGCCGTGGGTCTAGTGCTCGTTACGCTCTTTGTTTTGAACTAAAAGTAAAAATATAGTCTCCTCATGCATCTAAATATGCTGCGCAATCATCCTCTAACTACCTGAGGTTTTCTTTTTTTGTTTTTTGTCTTTTTACGAGGCAGTAAGCTCCAGTTGTATATCATGTAACTTATTTGATGCAAAAAAAAAGTGTTTCCATTGCAGTTTTGGGGAAATATAAGAGATGGCCGAAAAACCAACCCATTAAAGCGTAAAAACTTTTTAATGAAATTTTTTTAGTTTTTTTCAAAATGACAGTATATTTCCATTTAGAACATTTATTTTTATAATTACAATTTTTCGCAATTTTGCGCAAATTGATCGTTTATGGAAACTAGGCTGCTGACTTAGGTGTGAACAGGACTTTTAGTCATGCATAAACAAATGAGGTCAGTGAGAACAATCTGTTAGAATTCAAACACATGCAGGATGAGGCAGGAGTCCATTATCCACAGGCACAAAAAATAAACATAGAGCTGGAACACTAAGCAGTTATCAACTGCTAGTCCATTGAAATAAATTTCTATAAAATATATTGAATTTTGTTGTTTTAATTAGAAAAATTAGAAAAATATAAAAGCATTGCAGGGCAATGGACACGAGCAGAGAGAATGATCCTGACCTGTCTGGAGAGCGTAGCAGCTCTGTCTTTACTCCCTCTTCGAACAAGTCTGGGCCAAACCTCCACAGAGGGAAACTCCTGTTCATAATCTCTGCTGATCTGACCTCTGATGAGAGAAGGACAACAAATATTAACAATGTCTGCTTGACATTAATTTGTCAAACTTGTAAGCCTCCAGAAAAAGACCTTTGTTTTGATGTAGCTCTGCTCTTCAGAGTCATGCTCTGACTGGCAGCTGTCCCAACAAGCTGGCCAGAAGCACCGGTAGCTTCACAGGACCAGGCGTCGATGAGGCACACATTAGGTGATGCTAAAGCAATAGCGGGGTCCATCTTTTCACTTTCATCCTTCTTGTTCTGTTAAAATACACCAGTTTTAATGGGCGCTGCAAAATCATTTATAAAACAAAACAATTTAAATAACCGCTGACTCACTTTTCCACCGTCAGCCTCTTTCTTTTTGTTCTCCAGCTGATCCCTGACTTTTCTCAGAAACCTGCTCCCCCCTGATGCCGGTGCTGACTTTTCTGCCACTTGCTTCAGTTTCAGCGCCATGACATCTGGGCTGGGTGTGACTGTCAAGGGGCTGAAGAGGTTTATGGCCGACAATACTGCCAGCAACATAGAAATAAGTAGTAACTGAGTAGAAATCAGTAGTAACTTGTTAAAATTAGTTAGGTTTACTTAAGTTTTTTAAAAAGTACTTTTAGAAGATGTTTCACTAGACTGTTATTTCTAGTTTTACAGTATTATTATGAAGTATCGCTCCACAAATAAAAATTTTTTAATACATCACCCATGGTAAATAATTTCACTAAATTATACTGTGGCAGAGAGGAGTAAACACGGCATAAAAACATAACTTTACAGCAAATTCAAAGCTTCCTACCAAACGCATCATAAAAAAAAACATAAGAAAAAAATCTGCAAAGAAAAGAAAAAGCTGCAAATGAGAAATGCTGCAATAATAGAAAAAAGAGAGCAGCAACATGGAAAAATGTTGCAAACACAAAACCCACTGCAGATGCTTTTCTGCAGATTACTTGAAGCTGACACACAAAAACAGGCAAAAAAATATGCTGCAAATAGCAAGAATAATGGACATCCAGGTGGACCTTAGGCATGAGGTTATCAGCTACAGTATCAACATCAACAACATGTGCTTAGAAAAAAAAAAGAGATACTGTAAAACTTAATTCATCTATGGGATTAATAAAGTATTTATAAATTCAATTGAATTTGCTGTCATGTATTTCCACTCCTCGGCCACTGTTCAGTTGCCACCTTCAAGCGGATGTACGTTTAAAGGAAGCCATATGAGAGAATATTGCTTGGTTTTTGGAACAAAAAAAGCGTTCATCAACTCCAAAACACAGAAAAGCGGAATTTATTATTATTATTATTTTTTTACAATGTTGCTTGGAAAGCATTTTAAGGTATAACCTTAGGAGGAAATGTATACTCATGTATACCAACAATGTTTTAAAGACAAGGATTCATTTTTAGAAAGGATAAATCTTTGGGGATTAAGATTGGATTAGATGATAAAATAAATAAGTGTTACCTAAAACACCATCAGCAACAAAAGGATGGTGCAGGAGGTCTGGCCATGACAAACGTCTCTGTGGGTCTTTAGTCAGCAAACCTTTCAGGAAACTCTGAGAACAAAAACAGAATGAATTGTTTAATTGGTTCTTGATAGTTTGTGTGTACAGGCTTGGGGTGTGGATGGATGATGTGGGCTGAGCGTGGGGTTGGGGGGGGTTCAGATTGACCTGTTGGTTTCAGTATTGGCTCTATACTATCATGATGATGTCAATGGTAGTTTCAGAATCACTGATATGAACCTCTGCTGTTTGGTCTAAAGGAAGCAGGCCGTTTTCATTTGGTCCACACTCAGGCTTCTTAGGATCATCCTTGAATTTAATTCATAACATTCACCGGTTGACAATGTACTTTTTTTCTCCTAGTAAAATCCAGAAAACAAAATTGCACTCATGTGAAGAGTACTAGAAATTTTATTTGTATTAGTTTCTCAGCTCTATTTCAAAAAAGAGATTGTTTAAGTTGCTCTCAAATTAAAATGATTGGCACTTTATTTAAGAAGACTGTATATAAGTGTTTTTTTTTTTATCTTTCTTTACAGTATATTTCTGATTATAATATTAACTCTGACTTATATACAACTATGTTAGCTTTGTTGTGTGTTTATGCCTTTTAAGTAAATGCCAAATTGAGATTGTTACTTAGCTTATTGCAAACACACAAAAAAAAAGAAAAATCAAACTTAAGGGATAATTTTTAGGGATAAAATAAATTCAGACAACAGTTGTGTCAGAGAATAATACCAAACACAGCAGGGACCAGCCGTACCAGAAACAAGTGCTTGACAAAGTTTCCTACTGTAGGTCTGAACTGAATGTGCAATAACTGGAATTGGGGAAAATACAGACATAATCGTGACCTTTGGCAAAAAACTAATTGTTTGTGTGATTTGCAGCAACAGGCATCAAGGGGTTAATATAAAGGGGATAAATTTCTAATGGCATAATTGGGCATGGTGCAGATTATCGACCAGTTTGGTCCCGCCCATTTAAAAAGAGCAGATTGCATGTTCTACTGGCTTTGAGAGAGACTGTGAAAAAGATGGAAGTTCAGGGCCATGTAGTTAAAGGTATTAATTATCATTATTCAAAAATAATAAAGGTGATACTAAATATAAAGTATAGTTTGCCTGAAATACGTAGTTTATCTCAAAATCCTATCAAGAAAAGTAAAAAGAATAAAATGATAAAAATAACTAAAGCTGAATATTAAAAAAAATGAAATACCATGAAACAGGAAAAAGGTTTTATCCAGTCAAAGGAGGAAAATCAGTTCTGCAATAAGTAAGAGAAGTGCAGCCTTCACTTCTATTGGTAGACTCTTTCGATTTTTTTTTTTTTTTTAATAAACATATCACAATATCTATATGTTGAAGGTGATTTATGCAGTCAGAAAGGGGTCAAAATTGAAAGATTAAAGTTAAACACGGAAAAAATAGAAGTTGATATTTAATGTCAAATTTTACCTTATAATGTGAGAAACTAAAAAAGCAAGCAAAATAATAAGAATTGAATCTAAATTCAGTTTTGTATTTTAATTACACTTTTTCTTTTTTATCTCTTTTCTTTATTGCAGTTTTAAATGTTATAGTTTCAGAATCAAATCAATTTCTTTTTTTAGTTTCAAATTCAGATTTTGACCCCAATCTGACAGGAGTGGGCGGGGAAACGTGATTGACAGCTTGCAGCAGCGCTGGAGATGTCTCATTCCATGTTGCATTCATGTACTTGGGGAACTCCAACTATTTAACACATTCTCTGCAGCATTTATTTGCCTTGTTTGCAAAATCCTGTGAAAAAACATTATGTTATACACATTTACACTGGAAATGTCACTGTTAATATATATAAAAATAGACAGCCATTGTATAAACCACATAACTTTCCTATGACTGCAAAGTAAATTCTGTATCTGTTCATGGAAAGATGCCGTCTGGACCGAGATTTTCAACCAGCACTGCTAATTAGGTAAGTTTAATCTATTTTACAATCTTAAAGCTACAGTGTGTAACTTTTAGCGACATCTAGCGGTCAGACTGCAGACTGCAGCAACATGAACCCCCCCACCGCTTCTCCCCCCAAACAGTACGGCGAGCGTTACTGGACAAAATGTCTTCCACGACGTCCGCATCACCTACCTTCTCAAGTGATAAGGTTTGTTTACATAGATAATTTTACAGATAGTATTTCATTAGTCTGTGTAGGCTATAGATTTCATGTAGACTTAAGATAATAAATATACCAGTTATTTTTTCTACATCGTTGTGACGTTTTGGCGATCTCGCAATTGCTAGTTTGTTGGCTCTGCGCTGCCGTAGCGCAAAGATGTCTGCCTCCATGGCTGCGAGACCCGCTCCTATGTAATTATAAATAACGAATTCTAAGGCAACACAAATATTAAGGTTAAGAGGCTGAGCTCGTAGATGACGATAAATAACATAGTTATGTATAATATATTACATTTCTGACTGTATATCCCTGTAATTATTACACACTGTAGCTTTAATTGCCACAGACATAAAAAATGCAATGAAGTTTAAAACCTTTAAAAGATGTTAAAAAGCAAAATACACTTCTGGTGATGTATTATGTGGCTTAAGCTTCCCCCCTCTGCTGTCCTGTAAGGATGTAACCTGCTGCTAACCCAGAACTAGTACCTGTTGATGAAATCGGCTACAACTGCCATGTCTGCCAGCCAATGAAGCTAACACGTTCATTTCCAATTACCAAAGTCTCAACTAAGTGTGCTTCTGCTCATAAATTAATGTTACATTCACTGATGCCTGCTTTTGACAACAATGAAAAAATACTTTCAGAAGTGCCAAAAAAGCTGTAAAAGTTGCAGATGACTTTCCAATTTAGGAAAACTGCTTTCTACCTGGCAAATGTTTACAATATCAAATCCTTCCTCCATGAATTTTCGCAGCTTGGAAATTAGAATTTCTTAATATTAATGAAGGCAAACAAACAAAAATGCAAACACTATCTTGGCTGTTGGCAAAATATGGTTTGTTACATAGTGGCAAACAAGAGTTAACATAATGCTATCAAAAGTTTTATATTATTTTTTTTTTTAACTCTTTCAAAGTCCCCAATAGACAAATAAATGATGAAATAATAAATGTAGAACTATGTGAGTAGTATAAAACATAGTTTTCTTCCAACCCAAAAGAAAAACCTTTGCCTTCAAAGTTAAGCTGCCTCTCCAGTCGCTCATTTTATGATATTACTGTATCACACCACTTCTGAAGGCTGAACAAAGTCTAAGATCTCTCACAGCCAAAGCAAATTTTTTTTTACGACATAGAAATTAACAAAAAAAATTAACATTTGTTGCTTCGCGTGGATTAGTGCTAAAACAGCCACTCTGTCTTAACTTTAAGCCAGAATCATCACTCTCTGCCTCGGATCAGACCTGCCTGATCAGAGAAAATGAGAATTTGTTTCACTGCTCTTGGAGGGGATCAAATTACCACTTTGTGCCTGATTTTAATGAAGGAACAACATTATAACATAGTTTGAAATTAAAAAAGAAATGAATTTAGCATAATGTTGGCCCTTTTAAACCTATAAAGTTTGTCCTAATTCAGTCCAAGTTTTTAATTAAATAATCAGAGAGAGAAAAACATAAAGACATCTAAAAATGTCAGATGATTGATGATATATCAAATAACAAAACATAACAGTATTAGTGTTGTTTTGTTGATAAAAGGAATTTGGCTTTCCTGTACCATGCAGCTGTCGCTCATGGTGTCCGGCCACCTGATCTGTTCTCTCACAATCAGCTGAACCAAGTGGAAGATGGAGTTAGTGTAGAATGGTGGCACCCCCGTGTGGAGTTCATACAAAATGCAGCCCAGAGCCCAGAGATCAGCAGTGTGGTCATACGGCTTCTCCTCAACAATCTCAGGAGACATATACAGCGGCGTTCCCTTGATGGAAGTCAGGACCAGGGTGGAGACACTCATTGCTCTGGCAAACCTGGAATAAGAACTGGATTAAATACAAAGGATGGAAATACCGCTTTTTCAAACATTAAAAGAAGGAAGGTTACCGTACCCAAAGTCACAGAGCTTCACTACACCACTTTTTCCTAACAGGATGTTCTGTGGCTTCATGTCTCGGTGAAGGATGCGATGGGAGTGTAAATAATACAGAGCAGAGACCAGCTGGCATGCAATCCCCCGCACCTTAAGGAAGGGTGAGTAATCAAATGGATTATACACAACCAATCGAAGTAGATCTAATCACTGGAGTCCATGATCTGACAGGGAAGTTAATTAGCACAGATCAATCAACTTCATGCATCATCACCTGATCATGGCGGCATATTATGCAGAAAAAAAATACTAGCATGGGAAAGCTAGAACCTGAATAAAGATAAAAACCTGCAACAATACCAAACATGAAAAATGAGCCTCCATCTTTGGGTAGATATGTCTGTATCCACCCTATATCTGATTATACATGAGAGTGAATTAGCCAAACAATCAAAAATCTATTAAAATGTCAAACTATTATTTAAATATAAACTATGGAAACAAGGAAACCTTAATTAAAAGTCTGGTTTAATTAGACTTCCACTGAATGAAAAAATATATATTTCAGCGATACACCTTAGAATAGAATTTAACTTTATTACCGTTGCACTGTCACAGACCCAAGCGCAATGCTCTAACCACTAGGCCGCCACTCCCCCTTATTAAGATGTTCACCAAACATTAGAAAATAAAAACTTATACCAAAAGCCTTCTTCAACAACATCACCATTAGGATCTCTTTCTATTTATACAGAGCATCAAACTAGTAATTATTCATTATAATACTTTGATTTTTTAAGGCATTTATTTAGGGCTGCAACTAACGATTATTTTGCAAATTTTTTAATGTGTCGATAATTTTTTCGATTAACCAATTAAAATTCTTATAGCTAAAGGTTCCTTACAGAAGATCTTTGTATGAAATTAAACGAGTAGAAACTCCAACTTTTCCAGTTGAGGAGTTCTGGATAGAGCGTATTGACGGACGAAAAAGTTCTTTCAATCTTAAATGCAAAATGTTTATATATATATTTATATATATATTTTTTTTTTTACAATATTAGTATAATTACTGCTCAAGGTGGGTTGCTCTGTAAGCTAAAGGTCTGTTTTAGAGTTTCTACACTTCAGTTAATGATTAGTTGATTACTAAATTAGTTGGTGATTGTTTCAATAATCAATTAATCAACATTAAACTGATTAAGTGTTTAAGCCCTACATTTATTCTATATGTACCATCCATAACATTCTCTGATGACAAGACGTACAGTATACTGTATATGTAGTACTGTTAGTATTCATTATACAAACTACTTTACATACTATAAAAAATGGTAACACCATAATAATAACAGCTATGAAACAGCAGGATAATCATATAAAGTTAAAACTTGTTTGGTTAGTAATTCAAACTGTTGACTGTTTGAATATTTCTATTTCACAGTCAAACGGTGCTGTTTAAATAGTCTCACCTGACTGAGGCGCAAAACCTTTCTGAGGTGCTAACTTTGTACATTTTAAATGTACATTTCTCAATAAAGTTATTGCTCTTTTGTCTTAAAAAAGAAAGTGTTTAGGATATCTTTGGTAAGTGTTTATATTTGGATTCAATGAAGAATAGAATGGAACAGAATAGATCTTGTTGTCACTATAACGGGCAGTGGTGTCAAAAGTACACATATTTGTTAATTAAGTAGAAGTATAGCTCCTGCAGTTTAAAAACACTCAATCAACTTGACCTCTTTACTCAAGTAAAAGTGAAAAAGTTTGTGCTCCTCTTTTCTATTTCATCCTGTTCTCCTCATTCTACCAACTTTTCTATGAATACTGTAAAGCCACCTTCCCG
Organism: Cyprinodon variegatus; assembly: GCF_000732505.1. NCBI lineage: Eukaryota > Metazoa > Chordata > Actinopteri > Cyprinodontiformes > Cyprinodontidae > Cyprinodon > Cyprinodon variegatus. The sequence continues at coordinate 83,524 of NW_015150721.1, read as the reverse complement.
TTCTATCCTCTTCCCACTGCTTCTGCCATCTTTCCGTAACCTTTTGTTTAATAATAGATTTAATGTTTTTTTTTTTTTTTTACTAAATGGTATCATTATATCAGTATAATTATTTTTCGTGGCTTATTTTGCATATTTATCTGCCAACTCATTTCCTTTTACTCCTATATGTGACGGTATCCATGTAAAAATAACTATTAAACCCATTGCCTGAATTCTATAAATTAAGAATTGATCTCTAATAAAAGGTCTGGTTTTTTGATTTGATTATTCAATATTGAATATAATGTTTAACTTAACAGGAATTATTAATAATTCAATTATTAATCAATTATTAAATTATTTCTTTGAAAAATCCTCAGTTAAAATCCCTCTGAGTTTCAGAGCCCTACCAACCCTGTGGGACACACAATCTTTAAATTGTTACTGAATACCTGCTTCTCTGGTAAGTTTCCATCATCCTCCAAAATCTGGAACAATTGGCCTTCTGCATATTCAGTTACAACCACAACCTGTTGCAGAGAAACATGGCATTTCTGATTAAGCATTAGTAAACCAGATACACTGAACTTCTTCGAAATAGAAACATGATTTTTTTTTCTGAAAAAAAGAAACAAACAAACAAACAAAAAAGCAAATAATACCTCTGTTTCAGTCTCAAAACTGTCAAAGAGCTGGACTATATTTGGATGCTGGAGGTCTCTCATTATTTCTATTTCCCTCTTCAGATTTCGCAGCTCCTTCTCAGACCGACCCACTTTCGGCATAAACTTTAGAGCCACAACCTGAGAGAAACCGATACCACCGGTGAGCCAAGCAACCATGACCAATAAAAACGGTTTGATAAAGAAACCTTTTACCTGACCGGTGAACTTTTTCCTCCCTTTATAAACTCTGCCGTAGGAGCCTTCACCCACCAGGTTCAGAACGTGATAGGAATCCATCTCTAACCGTTTCAACCCAAACGAACGGAAACTCGACAAGTTAGCAATAAATGCTAGGAGTAAATACAAGCAAATTACAGTAAAATTAATTTTTGTGAGAAAAAATACTTATATACTGTAGGTTTTTGTTAAAATTGAAGGTTTGCAAAACTCAAACTATTTTTTGAGTAACTGCAGATGCACAGGATGAAGCCGACCGACCTAACTGCCTACTGTAAAAAAGATAATTCAAAAAACGTTAAGTTTTATATGTAATTCAGGCTATTTAGAATTCATCAATGTGCCCTGTTAACGGCACGATATCAATAAATAGACAGCTCCTTTTACATAATTTTACAACAAAATAAGAATTTTCAATCTGGCATTTGTTTGGACAGAAAATTGGACAATGGACCCTGAGCCTAGCAACAGTCGCTGCGTCCCTATCAACAGAGCTCGTAAGGAAAACAAAGCGCCTTGTGGTAGAGACTGCAACCACTCATAATAAATGAGACTCTAGTGGGCTTTGTTGCACCTATATTAATATTAATACAGACATATGTTCTTGTTTTTTTGGTTATAAAAGCAAAGTAGAAGTAATATGAACGCATATTTTGGCTAATATATGCCAAACTATTGCTTCTTTGCATTTATAACTTTTATTTTTTTTATTTTATTTACATGACATTCTTAAATAAATGTATATTTGCAGAATCAGTAATTCAAAATGCATTAAAAATGCATCAGGACCGATAACAAAATACGTTGGAACCTATAACCATTGTATAGATCAAGGGTGTAACTTTGAGGTAAAAGTTGGTAAGGGTGCTCTAAGGGTTGGGGCTGATATACCTACAGCTACTCAACCCGAACGCTTTCAATAGGGTTTATATGTACATTTATATGTATATTTATTGAATGATTTCCTGTTGTTGAGAACACAAGAGTACCACAATACACTGATATTTAGCTATAGACAGATGCCTGCCTTTAGTGCATTATTCATAAAGGTCTCAAAAACATTAATGTATAAAAAATGATGAATAACAGCCGATAGTGATGCCAACATCAATATATCATGCATCTCTAGTATAAACACAACTTCCATTCCATCCATCCATCCATGCATGGCTTCCCTTTAAGCTCCATCAGTGATTTTCCTCCTTCACAAGAAGAAAAATCAAATTTAGAAATTTGTCCCATATGTCATCGACAGCCCAGGTCTATGTATTGAACCTTATATTTCAAAAATCATTTATACACTGATTTTTATTATTTGTGCTTTAATTCTTGCAGGTTTCTTATATTTTAAGTCTCTTTCCTGTGAATCTGGCCCTCTCTGGGTTGGCTGGCACAGCTATTTCTGAGTCTTGCTGAACTACAAAAGATGTTGAATTTTATTATAGCATGGCATATTTTTTCTTGTAAACTTGGAGATATATTTAGTGCATGTTTCATATCCCAGTAAATGTGTTTCACCTTTAAATCTGCAGTTGTGCCTAATTGTGTCTCTGCTCTGCTTAAAAACAGATTTATGAACCTTTCTACCAATATAATGATGCCACAGAAACTTATTTCCAAGATATCTAGAAGCTCTGCGGTCTGATTCTTTGTACAATAAGAAAACAACAGATATGTGTTAATTTTAATTTGTAATGGTCCTCTGAGAAGCCCAACGGACTGAAAATGCTCTGAACACAGTTAGTTGCACCTAACCCCAGTAACTGTTGGCTATAGTAAATTAGGGGGAGACCAGCATAGATTATTGGTGGGGACTGTCCCCTCCATGCCCAAAGTTGGTGGGGACATGTCCCCTCCATGCACAAAGTTGGTGGGGACATGTCCCCTCCATGCCCAAAGTTGGTGGGGACATGTCCACACCAGTCCTTCAGAAAGTTAAGCCAGTGGTATAGATTCATAAAAGAATGCTCATATTCTATTAGGTTTACCCTGCCATAATTTTTTCTATCACGTCCCAAATTTCCGGAGTTCTTGGCCATTATAAGACACGTTTGCAAGACGAATATATAAAAAAGTGGGACACTGTTTTCAGCATCACCGTTTTGAAAAAACAAACAAAAAAGGGACAGGACTGCTAGGAAACCCTATGGTTTGATGTAGGACCATAATGATACTACTGATAATTCAGAAATAACTCCTGTGGTGGTCTCAGAATGACAGGATGAAGTGATTAGTTGTGCTGTTCTAAAAGAAAGGGTGCAGTGTCGCTGTTCACCACAAGATGTCGCACATAGTTTCTATAAACCAAACACAGCAGTACAGGAAAATGCTCTCATACAGCCATGAAGCAAGGAGGTGGAAGACTGACCAGTTCATCTTATTATTATTCACTATTAAAAGTTAATTTAAACAAGAAAATCACCATTAAGATGAACAACATATTTTTTTGAAAGATATCTCTTAAAGAAAAGTTAAAAAACACTGCATGTAAAACATTATATGTAAAAAACATCCACATAAAACTTTTTGAAAAAATTAAAACTATCTGTAAAAAGTGACATCAGACAGAATTAAAACAACAATTCTAAGAAGTAATATCTAAGACTGTCAATCTAGTATTAAATTACTTGTAGACATTAAGCTTCAAACCTGCCAAACGCTCAATGTTGTGGCTTGATAGGCAAAAGCCTTTCTTCCAAATTCGGAGCAGACATTTTGGGACAGAAAGTAATACCGATCACTGGAACGCAAAAAGCATTACTTGATGCTCTTATGTGTTTCACACAATTAGATCAAAACAGGACACACACTCATCTTTCAGTTGAATCCCATTTGAACTCTGGATTCAATTGAAAGATAAAAAATATAGGTTAGTGGCTTTGCTATGAAATCAGGTGCCAATTTCAGAAAAATAAGATGAAATAAGACCAGGCCCATCTTCATTTAGGTAGAAGTCACCTGTAAAATTACCTGTGAAAAATTAAAGCTGAAGCCAGATCCTGCAACGTGACAATGAACCAAAATATACATAAAGAAACAAACACTAGAAATAGAAATCTAAGAGCTGACAGTTGGGCAAACTTTCCTCAGACAGGTAAGCTATAGAGAAGTAAACTGAGACTTTCTATGTATTTTATACAATGAGGGAAATAACGTAAACTTTTGGTGGTGACCTGAAATAAACCTCTATATACTTTAGAAAAAGTTTAAAAAGGATGCTTCAGCTGAGAGGTGAAGTATGTATAAGATGGATGTGAAACAGGGGTAATGATCATATAGTTAAAATATTATGCCTAGGTTGATTTCTGTTTTCAGTAATTCAATTAAATAAGGGAATAATTCAATTCAATTCAGTTTATTTATATAGCGCCAATTCACAACACAAGTCATCTCAAGGCACTTTATAGTTCACCAGATCATAGTGTCAAATTGATTCAAAGTTTTCTATCTACTGTAAGGAAAACCAGTTGATTGCATCGACTCATTGACTCGAAGGCAATCCCTCACACTAAGCATGCTTGTAGCGACAGTGGAGAGGAAAAACTCCCTTTTAACAGGAAGAAACCTCCAGCAGAACCAGGCTCAGTGCCATCTGCTGAGTCCAACTGGGGTTCAAGGAGACAGAAGCAGAGATACAAAAAGCAGAATATTATATTTTTAATAAAATTCACTACATGTGTATACACATATATGTGTATATATTGTTTTAAACAGACAGCATAATTATTCAAATTTGTGTTATCATTGTTAATATCAGCTGTTGCTGTGAGAGATGCAGTATTTGATTAATTCATCATGGGAACGAAGTAGATAAAAGGTTTGGTAAATTATAGCCTTGGGTTATAAAATAGGTAATTGACTGATAATAAGTAACACGTTTTTAATTTATTCTGTGTTGTTCATTATTTGTAAAGTACAGGAGGCTTACTGGTGTCCCAGCTTCCACCCATCCTCATTTTTAGCCAAAGGAAGTATCTGTTCCTTCAATTATCCGCCAAGGGGCGCAAGTGCTTCAAATGAACAACATGCGCTTCTTCATCCTCGCATTTCATACAGTTTATACAGCCTGGCAAATACCTGCAGAGGCAGATTACTAAACAATAGTTTCAGCCTTTTTTTTTTTGCATTCATTTCTTTAACTAATTTTCCCATCCGAACCAAGTTTGTCCAATTAGTTCTTTTATTTTAACACAAATGTAATTCCAAGGCATCCCAAACTAACTGTGCAAATCAAGCTGGGGGAAAAAAAACACCCCCTATCCAAATCAGCCTTGTTCATTCCAAGGATGCAGTAGGATTCAGTTGTAGTTGTGAGTCTGAATCGGAGAAGAGGTAGAAGTCCTCATCTGAACTGTGCATCTGAACTGTGCATCCATTGAGAGACTGCCCCCAGTGAAGGACTGGCTTTCCAGATTTTAAAATAACGGAGTAGTTGAGTCCTCAGAAAGCAGCGGTCCCCTCAGCGCTCACAGGTGGAACATGAAAATGGGTCATGGACGGGAGGAGTTTACTCTGAGTCAGCTCATAGGACCTGTGCTGTTTTAGCGGATCATGTTCCTCATCTGTGTCCTGTTCTGCTTCCACTGAGATTTTCTACCCACCTCAGTCCATATAGCCTATTAATATTTTTCTTATTGGTCTTTTCGTTCTTTACTTGATGCAAACATCGACATGTTTGTCAGGACAGTTTTCCTCCTCTACTTTGTTGAATTTATTCGCTGTATGGAAAGTGAGATTTGCTTTCCGATTAAACTGGATGACCATAGTGATGAGTTTGACAACGGGGTGGATATCAGTGTTCAAAAGCGTTTTATAAAATTAGCAGCTTTTCAGCAAGAATTTGTGCTCAATTTACAGCAAGATTCCGAATTCATCGCTCCCTCCATCTCTGTCCAAGGCGCGTTTTGGATCCAAGACCCTGATGTCCACAGGGACTTAAGACGGTGTTTCTACTCTGGATATGTGAACGATGATAGAGATTCCTATGCTGCACTGAGTCTCTGTAAGGGTTTAAATGGTGCATTTGGCTTCCAGGGCTGGGAATATTTCATCAGCCCGGTGCGTAATGGCACCCAGAGCGCGCAGCAGGCGCACGTCGTCCGACGCAGACGCATCCAGGATCTGAAGCAGAATTCCACCTCCAGGTGTGCCGTGGAGAGCGACCTAAGCCCCGCAGATGCGCGATCCCTGCTGAAGTATAGGCATATGACGGAGCTCAGCAGCTTAAACGAAACATTACTGAAGAGGATGGGGAGGGCTAAAAGGTTCGCCTCGGTCCCCCGGTACGTGGAGACGCTGCTGGCTGCAGACGAGTCGATGGTGAACTTCCACGGAGATGACCTAAAGCACTACCTCTTAACGCTGATGTCGGTCGCAGCTAAGCTGTACAGGCACCCAAGCATCCTCAACTCCATCAGCATCACAGTGGTGAAGATCGTGATCATATCTGAGGAGGACAAAGGTCCAAAGGTGTCCGGGAACGCAGCCATGACGCTGCGTAACTTCTGCACCTGGCAGAAAAAGATGAACAAGCACAACGACAAGCACCCAGACTACTGGGACACAGCTATTCTCTTTACAAGACAGGTAAGAGAGCAACAAGAGGAAAAGTATTCACACCTCCTTTATCTTTCTCTATCTCATTAACCACAAACCTTAGTGCATTTTCTTGGAATTTATGGGGACAATTAAGCAAGTCCACGTTTAAATGAAAAGGACAACTTTAGAGGGTTCAAACTTTTCTATATATAAAAGACTTATGTTATATGGTGCACAAAGTGCAACACAACTATCTTTAAAAGTCATCCAAACTATAACATGCCGGTCAGTAGAATAAAATCCTCATAAAAGCTCTTAGATTTTGTGGCTATGGATATTTTTCCAGGGCATGGCACACTTTCTCTCATCGATTAAAAATCTCTAGAAAATCTGTTTGGTAGGATTACTGTCAAACTTAACATCTGCTCTGAATTACATTTCCATCATTGTGCTTCTCCACATCCCATCTCTAACACTGGTGTAAACCTCAACGAACAAACAATAGCTAGGGAGTAATCTAAACCTTAAACAACCGCCTATTTCACTCTACGATGAAACCTCTGTTTAGGAAGTGAGAATGATGTTTTAATCTGATGTATCACAAGGCCAATGGAGCAGCGACTTCCTTCAAAATAAAAGGTCAAATGTAACATCAGACTAGCAGGGCCCTGTCAGCTTTGGCAAACTTTGTCGAATGTTAAACTTTGGAGTCCTCAGAGATGCACTTGTTGGAAGCATCTTGTTTCTTTCAGCCCTTCCCACTCTCCTCCAGTTGGGGTTTTTCCAGCCCTATCCACCATCCTGCCTGCACCTCATTAAACCGGCCCCTGAAGGGAGGACTACATTGGTTATGGGAATGATGAGAGTCACATCCCACCACGTCTTTGCCCCATCTGCTTCCTCCAAGTCAGAAAACAAGCGGCCCTGCCCAGCCTGCACAGTTGGACCTCTGAGTTTGACATTAAGTTGATCTTGAAACCATTATCTTCTCTGTGTTGGCTCCACCTGCTGAGCCCATACATCACACTCTAAATCTCTAGAAAAGAACTGCAAAAAAGAAGTCAGATTCTGTATTATTAAAAGTAACCTGGATTTGGATCCATGAATGACGTTACAAGCTCCACAGCCAGTTTAGATGACCCTAATAAACTCAGAGCCGGCCAGCCATGAGTCATGTGGATTCAGTTTGGTGTATAACACAGGAAAACATGCAACAAGGGATTACAGCACTTTTTCTGTTAGCATACCTCCAGTGATCTCACTGCTTTAGCTGGAGCTTTCAAAAACTGCTACAAGAAAAAAAATCTGCATTTACAAGAGATTTTTGTTTTAATTTTGTTTAATTTTTGTTTAATTTTTGTTAAATTAATGTTTTTGAGCTGTTCAAAGTCCAAGATCTGCAGTATAAAAAAACATGATTAAAATCAGTTTATAATGTTTGACCTCATATGAAAAAAAAAAAAAAAAAAAAAAGATTTTGGTAGAGAAAAGACAGATGCTTTTGTACCTTTTTTGTAGAGTGTAAAGACCAAATGGCAGCTCAGCAAGTTCTTAATTCTGAAAGATGTGATTAAATGGAATCTATTAGTAGGCTGGTTTTATGAAACATTGTCAAATATCATCAGAAACTCTTTCTTTTCACATGTTCTTTTTTTTTCTATTTAAGCATAGAAATAGTACGTTGAGATTTCTATTCTTGTTTTCCATCAAAATACTTACAGCAATGCAGTTTTAGAAGTATTTATGCACCTTAAACATTTGCATATTACCTTAAATTACAACCACAACAATTTAAACCTCTTTAAGAGGGTTATGATACCAATTTTGCACCTGTTAGAACTGACCAGTACTGATATTGACCTGAAACAATACTAGCATGAATCATATTTACTTTTAATACTTAGTCTGCAGTGTGGAAGGTTAGAAAGAGGTTTAATTAAATATTACTCAAACAGATGACAACTGACCTGTTTGTTATTAACCAACGGGTTGAATTAAACTTCAAATCAAATCAAACTCAGCATGCCAATATCTGAGATTTTAGATTCAGGCCGATATAATCCAATTTTGGCTTTTTACCCGATATTGGACCAATAACAATGTTGTATTGGGACATCCCTAATCATGACATAATTTTTATTATTCTTGCATAAAGTCACAAGCTAAGCACATGAGCACAACACTCATATAATCTAAATAAAGCACTAAAGACATACTTGATTTTCCTAAAGCTCTTGCTAGAAAACACATGCCCATATTTTCACATTCATGCCCTTTAAATCAAAGGTAGTAGATACAAGCGGAAAGAAGATCACCACATGTGCTTTAACTGAGCTGGATCACTTTTAGTGTTCATGAGATGGAAAGGAAGAGCAGGATTGTCGTGCGCTTGGACAGTTACCAAATAGTGACTTTGACATTTCTATCCTGCATTTCAGGGAAACATTTTCAACTATAACTTTAATAAAATAAGGCTCTGCACAATATTGATACATAAAGACCTTGAAACATACATTAAATGGGTTTAGTTGTTATTTATCTTTTATTACATCAGATGCAGCTTTTGCCTTCTCCCAATAAAACCCAAAAATAGTTCTAAAAGGGCATGCTTGTCATATTCAATGTTAGTATATTGATGTAAAGAATCAACTACTGTGTTTTTTCTGTCATTTTATGGTTAATATACTAACAACTAAAATCTTAAATTAATTAAAATTTTGCCCTTAAGAGTATCACTGTTTTCACCCTCTGGTTTAGAGAGGAACAAGATATTCTGGAGGTGGTGAATTACGTCTGCATACGAATAACAAGTCCCTTGGTAGGGGTGGCAACTCGGAAGGCCAATGATTGACTACAGGGAGGGGGGCATGACCACCTCTTGCCCAACCTCTAGCTCCACCCCTGATCATTCCCTTGTAGCTCTGGTTTCTTAGAGGTTTCTTTCCAGGACTCCTCTGGTTTCCAGGATGACACCAGCCACCTTCCTCACACCAGCTTGTCCAGAGCTTGGATTCACAGCTGTATTATTTCTCATCCTTTTCATAGTTATCTTCTTCTCAGTGTTGGTCTGTCAAAAAAATCCCAATCAAAAGCACCGATGTTTGTGGTCTTAAGATGACACAATGCAAAAAAGTTAGATCGGCATGAATACTTCTACTGCAGCGGAACATTGACGGTTAAAATCCCTTCCTTCCTTCCTTCCTTCCTTCCTTCCTTCCTTCCTTCCTTCCTTCCTTCCTTCCTTCCTTCCTTCCTTCCTT
>NW_015150721.1:32989-73817 GCF_000732505.1 Cyprinodon variegatus | reverse complement strand
CCTTCCTTCCTTCCTTCCTTCCTTCCTTCCTTCCTTCATCAGAGTTTTACTTTTGGATAGCCTACAATTACTGTTTCATTGCCTCTCTGCTTACAAAAGAGCTCTCAGCAAAGGTTCAACAATTGGAGCATCTTCTGTCGGTTCATGGCAAGTTGACTGTAAAATGTAGTCAGTATATATTTTATAGTTTTGCATAATATTTAAATGGTGTTTCAGTCTGATCCTTTGAGTGCTGTTAACCAGCACACAGAGTAATTTTGTAGGTTTTATGAAGACCAACTTGATGTTGTCCAGAGGCAACTGTGGTTTGTGCTTAAATCCCACTAATGGCATGATTGCTGTTAAAAGTAATGTTGCAAAATTACTCATCTCATTATGCTACACAGACTGATTGCCGTAGAAAAGCAGCCAAAAAATTTAATCTGACCATGAATCTGTGAATTTTCCCCTAGGAGAGAGACTGTGCTATAGGCACGTAATCGAATGTATTAACTTTTTAGATAAAAAATCTCTTTGTCTCTGTTTGTATGGAATGAACGCTTTGGTACTGTTGGTCCCACAAAAAACACATTATGATTCGCTCACTTGTGCAATATCCTTTCCTTTTCCTAGATCCAATCATTAGGGTATCCCTCTTTATGTCAACATTTTCTAATTCATTCTAGTAGACCCAAAATGTATTCCCAGGCCAGAGAGCAAAATACAGTCCTTCAGTGAGTTCTGGGTCTGCCTTAGGGACTCCTCCCATTAGGACTAGGGAACCTCTAAAGGGAGGCTCCCACGTTGCTTCTCTGTTAGAGGCAAGTAACCATTTCCGCTGATGTTTACGGAAAAAAAAGGCTCTTTCTCTACCACAACAGATTAGAGAAATATGTGTATCATTACTCATAAAACCCGTTCATCCCTCTCACACTCTTCCCACATTTCCAGCATTAGTTCTGTACAACAAATTTGAACTCTTCCCTTTGAGGCAGAGATATGCCACCTACCCAGACAAAACAATCATGGCTTTAGACTTAAAATGACTGATTTGATATCCCAGCTGTTTCACAGCTACCTGAAAAACATTCCAGTGGGTTCTAAAGGTCATTGCTGAAAGATTTAAACAGTCACATCATCTGCAAAAGACAAACCAGATTATCATCTCTCTACAACTATGAGACCCGGTATATTCCAACCACAAGCAGAAACAGCCGTGATGGAATCCAATCCACACTGGGATCAAACTTGACTTTTTGCCAAGAATGCAAACACAGCTGTTGCTTTGGGTTTACAATAACCAGTTAGCTTTTAAAACATTGTAGAGCCCCTAAATCCTGTAGTACCCCAACAAAATAGGCCTTCTCCAGATCTATAGCCCTCATGAAGATCAGACTATCAAAATAATGGATGTACCTCATGAGCATACCCTATAATATTGTCCAAATAGAATACAAAAGTTGAAAGGAGTTAGAAACTGTCAAACATTTTTAGTTTGAGTTGTTTTTTTCCTTCCCGGTACCAGAAAAAAGCACAAATCTACGCCAGTTGTAGGAAGTAGGTCATAGCAAAGAACTAACTCCCAAATATGGCAATCTCTTCTCTCCTGTTATGCTGTTTTCTTTGATTATTTTTATTCTTCTACTTAACTGCCCCAAATTTTCACATGTCAACGACGCACATGAGAACATCTGGACTGAATCTGCACTGGCCAACAGCCGTGGTTTTCTGCATTTTAGTCTTGGAATGATTTGTCTAAAGCACTCAAGGTCTTCACTTGGCACCAACTTTTATGGCCGTATATAGTTCGTCAGAGGATTTTCAGGGCTGGACGTGGTCACACTGTCCATATTCTGGGCATTCCAGCATCCAGTTTAGTGTTTTGGGGACCTTTTGGTGCCAGGCAGATGTGCAGTTCATTACGATGCCCAGCACTGAAAATGTCCTGTGATTATGGGGTTCAGGTCCAAATGGACACTGTCTGCGATCGGGGTTAAAACTGTAGGATGCAGAAATAGGTCATCTGGAAACAGCTCTGGCATGGAAATGTTCTAGGTTGGGACGGTTACCTCATAGAAGACAGTGTGCTCTAAACACTGTTGCTCAGTGGGACGATTTAAAGACTGGGTGGTGAAATGCAATGCTGAGCAGTACAGAGTCGTTCCAAAGTCTGTAGAGCACAGCTCCTGACACAACAGCCATAAAACAGACTGAATCATGATTTAACATTCTCCCTTTTTTGAACGGCACCACTTTTCTTGAGTTGTAATACAATTGTATTCAGATGTGTTATGTCTTTCAGTGTGATATCACTTCAAAGCCAACCTCAGCTGCAGTTACTCTGAGTTTAAACTTGATGGGTTTGTCTACCCCTCACAAATTAAGAGTTTAAATTATTTTAATTAAAACAAGAGGTTTGTTCCTGACAGGAAATTTGAAACTGGGAATTTCACAGTTTATCTTTGATAAACCGTAATCTTCTCTCCCAGCTTCAGGCTGAGCTACTCCAAGCAGTTAAAATCAGTTCCAATCAATCAAAACAGGCTGATAAATTTAACGGTTACTGCAAACCTAAATTTCTTAGGGGTATGAATAATTATGGGCTTAACTGCAAGAATACTTTTATTGTGTATCTCCAAAAAAGCACTTTCATGTTTTACATCTTTGGTTTGTTCCACTTCACTGCAAATCTTTCAAGGGTATTAAATAACGGTGAGTAATCCAATATGGCACCGGCCATTATGCTCCAAGATCAGTTTGATATTCTGTCCTCTATACTTTTTTTCTATCTAGTGAGCTTTTCATGGTTTGGGCTCAAAGCATTTGGTCCGGATTGGTTTCAAACATGGATTAATAATGACTGGCAGCAGATTCATAAACTGTATCCTCTGGTAAACCATAGCTTTTTTATTCCTATTTTGTTTCTTCCAATTGAATTCAAGTTTTAAAGCTCCAACTTTTTAAAATTGTGACAGGGACAGCCTTTTTAAAAATCCAATGTTTATACCTTAATTGCAGAGCAACCATCTGACAAATCGTGTTGATGTTTCTTTGGAAGCGTATTTCTTTCAACTGGGCCAAGCACCGTATTTCTTTTTCGTTCCAGCATTGCTTCTTGTGCCACATTTTCTGGTGCAGTTGGAGGGAAAATAATAATAACTCACAGGGTTCCACTTATGAAATTGCTCAATAAGTTCTGATTGTTTACAACACGTTTCCACTGTGTCTACGTGGCTGAAAAAATCTGTTATTTCAAGGGATTCTCTCACTCAGCTCCTGTTTTCCCTCGGCCCTTCTCAGATGTGTTGTTGTTTTAATACAGGATCTTTGCGGAGCCTCGTCTTGTGACACTCTTGGCATGGCAGACGTTGGCACCATGTGCGACCCGAAGAGGAGCTGCTCCGTTATTGAGGACGACGGCCTACCCTCAGCCTTCACCACTGCTCACGAGCTTGGTATGACCAGTTCTGACATGGTTTCATCTGAAGCACAATTGTACTGACAGAAAGATCTTTTTATCTGTCAAAAGGTATTGATGCCTGTTTAATTTGAACTATATTGTGATCCTTATATTTATTGTAATTTTATTTGATTGACAAGCAGGAAGTGGTGCATAACTGTGCTATTAAATAAAAAATATCACTGATATAGAAATATTATTGTTCAAATAAAAAACATTAAAAATTAGGATGCACTGGAATTTATTCCTATTTACTGCTTATGGATTGAATTTTGTTACAGTATTGTTGCAAACAAGGAACATGTAATGTAAATAGATATATTTTAAAAAGGCGATTTAGAACTAAGCCTAAAAAAACTTCTTAATCAAGATATTTTTTTAACATATTGTATTTACAAATTATACAGATTTTCAAATGTAATTTTTACAAATTCTGCTATTCAAATTAAGTTTTATGAATTGCATTCTCTTCAAATCGCGTATCACAGACGGCATTCTCTTAACTTAAAGCCCAAAACAAACCCGCACGCTGACCAATAAAAATGTTGTTGCTAACCCAAGATGACCAATAGAAATGCAACTTTGCTGCTAACTCCAGAGGAAATCCACCCCCAGAAGTGAATATTAGATATACCATTAAATTGTAAAATGCACAATTCCAAGATTAAAAATCCCATTAAATAGCTAAAACAAAATGAAAATGAATTAAATCATAATAATTGCTTTACTTTAAATATATGGATGAATATAGAGCAAAATAATTAAGTGATTATGTATTTTTAGGGGTCACTGACAGACTTCGATTAAAAGCTTCGACATGTTCTGTTTCAGAGCGTCGTCAACCAGGTCGGTCATGATGTGGGGCTTCAGCTCTGTGACAATGACTGCAGCTCTGCGTTATTCGCATTTAAGTAAAGCATAAGTGAACATTTCGTTTGACTTTTTTATTTTTAATTTGACTAATTCAAATGTGGGACGTTGTTTCGAATTGTGGGAAAGAAAAGCATGGAAAAGCATTGACCTCCGGCCAAGCAGGGAATCTGGTCACCCTATCAGGAAGTGGCCAGTGTTTTAACACAGAGCAAAAGTATGAAACTAAAAGCATATTTAATAGCTAATGGTTTGATATTTCAGCAAAACCAAACACCATTTTTCGTCTTCAGAGACCGTAGATACGGCAGATCAAAACTCTGATCTTGACTTAATACAACTACTGCTAAAAGTGTACAAGTGTATAACAAGCACAAATCGTCATGGGAATTACATTTAGCATTATGTCTTCAGTACAGGGGCACAGGCCCCTTTCTAAAACGGCCCATGCTGTTCATATTTCTAAGCAGCAGGGGCTATAGGTTGAGCTAAGTAGAGGGCAGAAGAAAACCACTTAAAAGCTGCATAGGAATAAAAACTGGCTAACATTTAAGAAGAGCAGCAATCCTTTACATCCACAGCTTCCACTTCACCTTGTTGCTCTGCTTTGTGCAGCTCCTCCTTTTAAAATCCGTAATTAAATACCTTCAAATTTTAAGTCATAGCATGACAACATTTTACAACCTCCAAAAGGGATGAATGTCTTTGAAACGCACATTATATGGTATATAATAGATACTTGGTTTGTGTTCGGCAGGACATGTGTTTAACATGCCCCATGATAATGTGAGGGCCTGTGAGGATGTGTTTGGAAAGCTGCAGGAAAACCACATGATGTCCCCCACGCTTATCCAGATCAATCGAACCAGTCCCTGGTCTCCTTGCAGCGCCGCCATCATCACCGAGTTCCTGGACAGCGGACATGGTGAGGATGTTAATTTGAAATATCTTAAAATGTTTATAGATTTCAGTAGAAAGGTATCAGGATTTTACTTTATTTCGGAGTATTATAATGCTTTTCATTGCTTATAATGCTTATGCTTATAATTCAAGAGTTTCTAATTACATTTACATGTGATGATGAGGAGGAATATGAGTAACCAAACACCTTCTATTGCAGAGCTCAGAGTAAAGACTGGCAAAAAGGAAAAAAAAAAAAAAAATTCATACATTTGGGATGCAGATTGTTTGCCAAACAATTCTGACCACAGGACCTAGCCTTCGAGCAGCGCTTAAATTTTATTTTAAAACTGCACCCATATGTGTCCCAAATTACAGGGTTTGGTCTTGGGAGAGTCACCAATGTGGGTTGGAGAAGAGATGGGTCTGCCCTATGCTTCCCATGCAGGTTCACCACAAATAGGCAAACATCTTGTGCTTTTCTCCACCTCAATTTTTAAAGAAGGAAAAAAACAGAATACAAACTATTGAAGGAGAATAAAAGGGGATTCTTAACAATCATAATAATATTTTCTTGGGTTGGAGGGCTTTCTCATTCAGACTTATTGCCATCATTTTGAGGGAGCCTTTATGCTCTGCTGTTTCCAGAATAATTTGTAACCATCTATCTACACACAGCCTCCTTAGCTATTGTTTTCCATGACTCCTCCTCAGAGGGAGACTAGGAAGGAAGAGGAGCGGTTCAGTTTACTGGCTGTAGAGGGTGTGTATATGTAGCAGCTTGCTATCAGCTCATTTGTCTGGGTTTTCTGCCAATTATTCTGTGAAATGGAATAAAACAAATATACTGCCAACTGGTTATTATCCCTTAAGCCTTATAATTTGTTAAGAACTCCACAAAAACACAACAACAGTTCCGAGTTAGAGACCCTGTTTTTCCCCTCTGTTTATAACCGCTTTTGGATGAGAAGCCTACCCACAAAGAGCAGTGGTGGAAGTTTCTAAGGGATTAAAACCAACTTCTTAAAGTATAGCCTTTTTGTGTGTGTGCCTTTTTATGTAGTGGTAACATCTTTGCACAATTTACATGTTGCCTTTAATTTTAAATTCTAATCGTATAAGAAAACCTAACAATTTTTGGGGATAATTTTCCTGCATGTCGCGCAACAAGGGTGGGCTGGTGGGTTTCTGAATAGGTTGGAGTCAGGGTGTCTGTAGTAAGTGGGGGTCTAAAGCATTTCTGTGTGGACATGCTGAGAGTGACCTTCCATGAGAAAGCAAAAATAAAAATAAAATAAAGCAAATGGATATTCATGTGTGCATGGGGAAATCCCATCTAGTGGCGTTTCCACAGGGCTGACCCAAGGCAACAAGGTAACAAGGGGGATCTCGAAGAACAATTAATTGTTCAATTTAATTTAAAATAATGTAGTTTTTTACATCAGTGTATCTTAAATCAGGTATAAATTATTACCTATATAAAAAAAGATTGGTCTGGGCCCAGATTGACACACAGACTAAAAAGGGCAAGATTAAACGTCTCTGAGACAAACGTGTATTTGGAGAACAGTCTCATCCTAAAGCACAGAAAACCTAATTTTAACCTTTTCCTTCTCTCAAAACGAGATCTGAGATCTACCCAAGTCTTTATGGTGTTCTGAGGATGGCCTGCATTCTCCGTTTGATTGTAGCATCTGCAGAGCAGAGCTATTCTACACTCTGTATAAATAACTACCTGTGGAAGAAGGATGGAGTGGGCTGGCAGTAATTGGTATTTACAACAAAAATGGCCGACAAATTTCAATCAGTGATGTCAGCAGTTATGGAAGAAAAACAGTCTCATTGGAATCTGCCTTTTTTTGTACACCAAATTTTAAACACTGAATTTTTTTAATACCGTATTTTAACGCTGATTCTTTTTAACTCCAAATTTTAAACACTTTGTTTTTTTTTATACATCAAATTCCTTACACAAAATTTTTATCAGGTGAAAATTCTGCTGCAAAAAAAATCCCCTGCAGAAATATTCCCATCCAAAATATTCAGCTGGACAAAAATCAGCTGCAAAGAATTTGCCTGCAAAAGATTTACCTGCAAATGTGTTGACCTTTTGGTAAAATCAAGCCAGAGCAATCTACACTAGATGAAGTCGAGCAGCTTCTAGCCAATGAAATTAGCTCATCACATTTGCAGGCACATTTTTTGCAGCCGAATTTTATGCAGCTAAATTGTTTGCAGGCAGATTTTGACCTTATAAAAATTCAGTGTAAAGAATTCAATGTGTAAAAAAATGTAGTGTTTAAAATTCAGTGTTAAAAAAATTCAGTGTTTAAAATACGATTTACAAAAAAAAAAAGGCAGATTCCAATGAGACTGATTTAATTCCATAAGCAGTGACTGTGCAAACAGAAAAGCTGGTAATGCATAGATTTTAACCTACTTCTTAAAATTTACATCTTAATTTCTAGGTTTGAGATAACAGATATTTTTAAGAGGAAATTTGACATTAAGTTGACAAGAAATGTTGCATTCAATTAATTATGTTGACTCCACCATGCAGTTTTCTAACCATGTTGTGAACATTTACCAAAATTGGTAACCCTTTGTCTTAGCTGATTTGATGTTTCTAAAACTGTTTTACATACCCTTACTTACTGCTAAGCTCTTTGTCTTCCAGGGGATTGTTTGCTCGATCAGCCTCAGAAAACATTGGCTCTTCCAGATGTGCAGCCCGGATCCTCCTACGACCTCAATCGTCAGTGTGAGCTCGCCTTCGGTGAAAGCTCTAAGCCATGCCCATTCCTGCAGCCACCATGTAGCCGGTTGTGGTGTACAGGGAAGTCCAACGGTCATCTGGTGTGTATGACTCGGCATTTCCCCTGGGCAGATGGGACACGTTGTGGTGATGGGCAGGTCTGCGACCGAGGGGTCTGCTCTGACAAACAGCTCCAGACTGTGAAGGTACGACTGAAGGAAAGACCTCCTTACTACCATCAGCGAATATTATTAATGGGCATTGTTCTTTCAGTTGGACGGACGTTGGGGTAAGTGGGGTCCATTCGGTTCCTGTTCCCGCTCATGTGGAGGCGGCGTTCAGCTCTCTAAACGGGACTGTGACAACCCAGCTCCATCAAACGGAGGCAAATACTGCCACGGAGTTCGGGTCAAATATCGTTCCTGCAGCCTGAACCCCTGCCCTAAAACAGGTGGGAATCAGTAAGAGAAAACTTCAATAGAAACTATGGCGTGAATAATATTCCATTATTGTTGAAAGCAAAGAGCATGTTTTTAAAATAAAAATTTGAAAAAATTGCAACCCAGAAATTAATCTTTGAAAAACTTCTTAATTTTAAAAGTAAAATTTCCTCTTCATTTTTTTATGTATTTTTTTTTTTAGATTGATTGCTTTCTTTTATAAAAACTTCTTTTTTTCAAACTGAGCTTGAAAGATCACATTCCCTTCACTTTAAGCCCAATACAAATCCTCAGTCTTTAGGGGCACATTGACCAATCAGAATGTTGTTGCTAATGTCCATGAAGATTTTTATGCTCCTCAATCTAGAGAAAAGCCAGGAGTAGAGAGAATGTCATCAGTAAGATGAAAGTGGTATTTTGGAAGTAAAGACAAAAACAAAAAACAAAATTACTTTCAAAGCCTCAAAGACGTTTTTTAAAGTTTCATTTCTAAATTGCATTTCCAAATTTATAAAAAGTCTTGTTTCTTTTTTAATTTTTATTCACAAAACATGTACTTTGCTCGCAACAATAATGGAACAATATTCCTTCTATAGAATCCATGTCCAATCTTGCCCTGTTACACATCAGCTTATTTGATGTTTTCCTTACTCCTCCATCTCTTTGTAGATAAGACTTATCGAGAGGAGCAGTGCGAGACCTCCGGCCAGACTTTCAGTAGTAACCGTGTTGCCCACTCAGTAATCTGGGTGCCAAAGTACTCTGGAATTTCACCTAAGGACAGGTGTAAACTCATCTGCAGGGCTAACGGGACCGGCTACTTCTATGTTCTGTCTCCCAAGGTAACCAGACACCTCTACTTTTTTATTTTTATAAGCAATTAGCATAGAATTACATTAAAAGGAAAAAAAACAAAAACAATTTGAAACACGTTAGAGATATCTCCAAATTTTATATGGTGTGGGTGGAAGTATCTAGCCCCACCCCTTTTGCCTTTTGACCATTAACTAAAAACCTTACCTACACCCGCACAAAGTTCAGCATAAAATGACTGAATTATTTTGCCAGGCACTGTTGTTGCAGTCTCAGTACTGAGAGGGATAGAGAGCACACAACAGTTCGTCCGTCAGGCAATGGGGTTTCCGTTGAGCAGCAGCACAGAGACACAAAGTTCACACTTCACTCCAGCTCCGAGTCTTTTAAGGAGAAAAGCTCTCATTATACATGGAGCTCTGAGTTGCAACGGGATATTCTACCCACAGAGGGATGAGATTATTGGAAATACTGCCTTTTTTCACTAGCTAATCTTAGCATTCATTGTAAATTGGAGTATTAGACTCAGCTTCAAGAATATTAGAGGTTAGAAAAAATACGTAAGGAACGGAATCGTACATCATCCTGGCAAGGCTTTATTTCCGTTTTGGAAACCAAAACAGATTCATTACATCAACAGATGGTAAGCTGTAACTCCCCCTACAGCAGCGGCGTCAACCAATGTCTCCTCAGGCTGAGATTGGAAGAGAGGCTACTAATGCAGATTTATAAGATGGGATTTTAAGGAATAAAGCCATAACTAACGACTTTGTTACAGCCACTGCACTTTATAACATATAGAGAGTCTCTGCAAACATCTTCACGGGCGTGACTGTTACAAATTTTAAAGGGGAGTTAAGACCAAAGGCAGCATCAACTCCTCTTCTAGCAATAAACCTCAGAGGATTTCAGTGTGTTTTCTATTTGAAACTGAAGTATAATAAATTCAAAATCTAAAAGGACTTTCCCTAAACCTAAGGAGCACAAATCCCTTCCCCTCTCACAGAGTAGCAGCATTTGAAATAATAATATGAAATGAACATTGCAATTTTAGAAATCCTTAAAATGAATATTTATATAAATAAATATATCATGTATAATTTTGTAAAGGGGTCCATATTTAAAGATACAGTAAATGTATGATGTGTATTATGTGTTAAGTGTTGAATTTTGACAGGGATTTGAATTTCAGTGTACGTTATTTGATATTTTCTTTTACACATATAAATGACTTTAAATCTAATGCAGTTAAAGCAAGTTTGTGCTTTAGCTTTAACAAAATGTTATATATCTCAGTATATGTTTTTATATGGTGGTCCTAATCCCAACTGCACATTTACTTGTGAATGTGTATCACCTTATCACTAAAACAAATTCCTCGTACCTCTAAAACACAACTCGACAACAATGTATTTTCTGATTTTGATTTTAAACTGATAAATAAGTTTAACTACTAAAAATATTCATTTGATCTCCTTCTATATAACTCATTTCCAAGGGCTGTTTAAAATTAAAAGGTACAACCTATCCTGGGAGCTATTTTGGGGTATATATTGATTCTTGACCTTGAACTCTGTGTGATGCAGGTTGTTGATGGGACTCCGTGCTCTCCAGACTCCACAGGCGTTTGTGTTCAAGGAAAGTGTATCAAAGCTGGATGTGATGGTGTGATTGGCTCCACAAAGAAGTTTGATAAGTGTGGAATCTGTGGTGGCGATAACAAGAACTGCAAGAAGGTGTCCGGACTCTTCACCAAACCTGTGTGAGTAAATCAGCGACATCAGCCTCTCTCACTCAGGAAGGGGTGGGTCTTCAATCCTGGCATGTTTTTAGTTGTTTCTTTGCCTCCACATTACTAAACTTTAATAAATGGGTGACTATCAGACTTTTTTTCAGCCTCTATTTAGGAGGTAGTGCAATCTGCAATTTTATTAAGGTTTTGGAGCAGAAAGACATCTTAAACATGCAGGATAGTGAATCCTGAGGGCCAGCATTGAAGACTCTACTCCTGTGTTTACTCTACTGTCACTCAGGCAAAACTTTATCCGCTGCACTCTTGATGAAATATATTTGACTATAAAATATCTTGGCATGCAGGCATGGCTACAACTTCGTTGTGATGTTGCCAGTGGGTGCGGCCAATGTGGACATCCGTCAGCGAGGCTACAAGGGAATTAGAAGTGATGACAACTATTTGGCAGTTAAGGACAGCAAGGGGCATTACCTTCTCAATGGGAATTATATTGTGTCAGCCGGTGAGAGAGATGTAATTGTGAATAACAGCCTGCTGCGCTACAGTGGCACAACTGGTCTCTCTGAGACCCTGCAGGCAGTGAAGCCCCTTGGAGAGGCGTTGACCGTTGAAGTGCTCTGTGCAGGAAAGATAACACCCCCTCGCATTCGCTACTCTTTCTACCTCCTCCGTCAGACCAAGGAGGACAAAACACTAAAGAAGGAGGAGAGTGCCAATTCTAAGAACAGCGTCCTGCCAAAAGATGAAATCCACGAGAAAGCGGAAGATCATCTAAAAAGTTCCTACAGCAAGAACAATGCTCCCATGGCAAAATGGACATCCGGAGCCTGGGAGGAGTGCTCTGTGTCCTGTGGTAGGGGTTTTCAGAGGAGAATGGTGCAATGTTTAAGAGCAGATGGGAAGCCAGGGCTAGACTGCAATTCTTCTCAAATACCGTCTGCCACCAGGGTCTGTGGAGACCAGTGCGCTGAGTGGCATATTGGGCATTGGTCGCCCTGCTCCAGAACCTGTGGGAAGGGCTTCAAAAGACGACCTCTCCACTGCAAAGACCACACTGGGATTCTGCTCCCAAGGGATCTGTGCAAGGGCTTTCGTAAACCTCAGGAGCTGGACTTCTGTAACCTAAGCCCTTGTCAGTAAATTGAAGTTACAAAATATTTTTTCTTCTATTTCAAAGGAGACCAAGTGAATCCACCATCTAGTATTACGTCATTTGTGGTGGTTTCAGTTGTTGAGTCCAGCATCAATGGACTGCTAGAAGACATTAAAGGAGAGGCTAAGAAGAAAACAAGAACATGAAAGAGCTGCAGCCAAGCGATGAATGCTGGCAGCTCATGTTCAGTGACATCAGCTAAGCTTTCAAAGAAATTATTCAGCCATAGCTGATGAAACATAAGCTCTCTATACTGCTAGTTAATACAGATGGACCATCTTTAATCAATCAGGTCAGACCTGGGAGCCTGCAATCAATTTCAGAACACAATAGTTAAGGAGTCCAGATCTAGAGTCTTAACTATATCCCCAAACATTGGTGAAGCCGAATGGATGCCAGACAAATCTGGCAAACTTTCAGTTTTACCCCCACAGTCTTTATTTAATCAGAACAGTAACATTCAGGAACAGTTGAACCAAAGCAGCATCAGATATATTTTAGCCAAAAAATAACATTTACAATCTTTTTAGGTTAGCTGAAGCAATAAAGCTGGATTAATGTCGACTATAAGTTTTCCTGGTGCGTTTTAGAATAACTTGTCAGTTTGATATTAGTTCTCTGTTGTTGCTTTACTAAGGGTTCTAGGCCAATGCACTTGCACACCAAGTTTATGTTCTTCATAGTAGATTTTTTAAAATGGATGCCTTTAAATAGAGATGCTGGTGACGTCAAATCAGTAATTCTGAGAATGATGGGTCCAAATTGGACCTGCTAGAGATTCATCGTATGAAGACCTATCAGGTTTTTGGTGTGGATGCTGTTACTAGATATTTTCAGTATAAATGTTGTCTTTAAAGTAAAGTAAAAGCAAACTGACATTTTAAGATGCCATTTGAGAGGAAATGGAGTTCATTATAACATACCAAGACATGCCTGGGATTTATTTAGATTGTAAATGGCTTGTACTTATATTGTGCTTTGGTCAAGTCAGGAGACTTTACACACTTTACACTACATAGAGCCATTCACCCATTCATGCACACACCCACACACTGATGTGTGACAAACTATATATCACTGACAGAAACAAAGGCTGCCATACACTAGCGCCGCCGGGCCTTTGGACCACCATCAGTAGGCAATGCGGGTGACGATTCTTGCCCAAGGACACAACAACACTGAAAGGCAGAGCCAGGGCTTGAACCGTTAACCCTTTGATTTCAGGGCAAACTGCTACATCCGTCGCCACTGTCATCCCATTTAGGCAGCATAAGAGCAGAAAAAATTTGGATTTAAGGCGAATATGTAGGATGAACCCTAACCCTGTTAACCAGAGTTACCGTGTTCAGACATAATGGATTTGGAAATGTTTGCTATCTTTTGTGTAAAACGGAGGTATGATAAAGATTTACACCCTCAACAATACGAAAAGCTCTTATATTAATGCTAACGGTTAGCATAAAATCCTAATTTGAGTAGATATTTGCTATTAAATAGTAAAATTTTACATGATTGCTCTTTCACAGTTTTGGTCAAATCTTCCACTTGTGAAAAATTAATGAACAATCAGTGCAGGAATAATGGAAAATGGAAATAATGAAAAAATCACCAGGTTACCTTCTTATAACCTGGTGAACCACCTAATAATGTGCAGCAACCAAGCTTACGGTAGTTAGTTTTAGAGTCTATTTGGGGGATAGGAGGGAAGTTCAGCAGAGCCTTTTGAGCTGATTGCGGTAAAGCGACACCCAGGGCCTGCCTACTAAAGATTGGTTTTAGTCAATCACAGTAAATAATGAAATAGCAGCAGCTGCCATAAGAAACCAGAACTTACATTTTTATGGTTTTGCTGTTTAAATTTCAAAATGGAAATTGTGGATTCTGTCAAACAAATGCGATAGCAGCAGCAGCTATGTGTACATCCTTCGCTGCCATGCTTGTTTTGGCCAGTTGTGGACTTTGCAGCTTTGGCTGCAGCTATATGCCCCGCTTCCCGCATAACTGTCTCCTACAATTTAAGCTGTAACGGTAAGATGGATTCTCGTGGTGCTTGTGAACGCACAAACACTACGAGAATTCTGCTTGCAGGCAAGGTTAATCATCTTATAGTTTGTAAGGAAAGCAGGGCTAAAACTTTGACTTGGTTTTAAGTTTGCAAAAAAAAAAAAAACTTAATTCATAGTGCTGCATCTTTGTATCCTCATTAATCTGCGCTGTTGCAACACCAACCACCTTTGGGTCATTTACCTTCTGCACTCAGTCCTAAACTATTTTTCTCTGGATCTTTTCTCTGTCTTTCTTATCTGATTTTGTTGGCTAGATGCCATTTTAGAAAAGGATATCTGACCATTAAAACAACTCTCTAAAGAACATATAGATGATACAAATGAATCAAAAAATACATATTAAACCTCATGACCATTTAAAAACTGTGAAGTGCACTAATGTCATTAACATGATAAATATATATTTTTGTTTAATGTGCAAAGAAGTTGTATGAAAAATATGGATTTGGTGTGCAAAGGCTTTTAATCTGAGTTTACTTTACCAGAGTGAGTCCCCTCCCTCCTTTCAGTTTCCTGCATGTTTCATTGTGGCCCTTGTTTGACCTTCACTTATCTTTACATTTTGTCGTCATCAGTCATTCCTTAAGCCTGTTACCTCAAGCCTGTCTGGAACAGTTACCGCAAATAATTTAATGTCAATGAGAAAATAAAGAACACAGAAGGAATGTTGTTATCCTAGTATATCTTTATTCCCCGCCCTTCAGTCTGAACTAACTTGTTCTCCCAGAAGACTTGATATAATCCAGCAATTTATTTTCTTTTTTTAAGACATCAGATTAAACCATCCAATAATATAAGATCCATCTTGTCACAAACCGCTTGATGTTGTTTTTTTATATTAACTGGAAGGTAGGTTCTTTCTTCTATGTTTTAACCAGCTTTTGCATGTTGTACAGCAAAAGAAAACAATGACTTACATGAGCTGTACTGTATACTATGTATACATTTACTCAGCTCTGTGCAAAAAACAGGTATTTTTTCACATGCGTTTGTAATTTTCTTTGACTTCTGCATATTTATTCCAAAATAAAGCAATTAATTGAAATATTTTGCATTGTCATTTTTCCCTTCTGTAATGATTGGGTTAGGGCTGAAACAATTCATTTGATTAATCGATTATTGAAATAACAGTCAACTATTTTAGTACCGGTAATCGATTATTGGTTAACCTTAGTATAGACACTTAAACATGCCTTTAGCTAACAGGGAAAACAACTTATGGCTGTAATTAAAAATAAATTGTAAAAACGTTATATCAAAGTATTGCAATTAAGATGGAACATTTTTCTGTCTTTAAGTATGCTCTATCCAAACCTCTATCCAAAGTTTTAGTTTCACCTGGTTCAAGTTTTGTAAAAAAAAAATCTCTTATAAGAAACCTTTTCTAATCCAATCATTAATCAGTTAATACAAAAAAATATTCAGCAGATTAGTCAATTAGCAAACGATCTTTAGTTGCAGCCATAAACTGGATTATACAGGAAAGGCGCAATGAGCTGCCACTCACATGTAGCAATCTTTTTAACATTGTCAACTACTTTTAAGTAATGGCTGCTAAACTGTAATACATATAGGAACAAATGATTTCAAATATTATTTATACAATGTAAAAAAAAAAATACATCAAGTGATTAAAAAACTTAAAGATATGTAAATATAATATTATGGCCACTGAAGCTCCTTATGTTGTAACTACAAAGCATAAGTACATCCTTAAAATACTATGGCAACAAAGTAACACATAATGTAACTAGAAAACATTTTAAGAACCTCAATTTGAAGTAAAAACTACTGATTTAATTAGACAAATGTAGTTAAACAATTAAATGAATCATTATGAAATTATTTAATGAAATACCTTGGATTTGGTAATATTATAAACAGATTTATTCATATCTTTTTGACTTTTTATTATTTTTTTTTCTATTTTACAATTTGAAAACATATTTCAAAAACATTGCAATTGCCTTACCCATAAAGAAAAAGAAAATATTAACTGCATATATATAAACAGGAATCCACATAAATAAATATAAGCTCTTACGAATACATTTTTTGTACACTGGTAAACTGAAAGAGGAGAGGTAGAGGATAGGAAATAAGCAGATCTTTATAGACAACACAGGTAAAAATCACCTTATATACATGCAAGTAAGGTTATGTCAGCCAGAGAACTGATAACAGCGTCCCAGGCATGCACAGTAGATGTTCATGTTTGTGTATGACAGCTAATGACCTTTCTAAAGATAGCAAAAATAGCATTTTCCCTAAAGTAATTTATCCATTCTTTTGCCAAATGAATTTCCAGGGAAAACCATGAATGTATTATAGTCTTCTTAGCAACAGTTAGTCCTGTGAAAATAATTTTCCTCTGAGCCAATCTGGTGTTTCCACTAAGAATGGAATCATGATTGAATAGAAGCAGGGGACGATGCATAGGAATGGGAAATCCTAAAATACTTTCAAGGCAACTATGCACCTTGGACCAAAGGCCACAGGGGGACACTCCCAGAAAATATGAAGAACACAGTGTCAAGGGCCCTACCATAAAGTCGAAAGAGTTGGATTATTTTTGAAATTTGAAGAGTGAAATCACTGGAAACAAAATGGAACTTTCTCCATGAAGCAGTGTAAGTGCAGCTCTTCCCTCTTCTTTCAAAAAGGAAATGATCTTTTTAGATGCCATAACCAACCATGACCAGCCACAGCCAAAGAAAACAACCTTGCTCTAGATGGAAAAAGGATGGAATTGGTTCGAGCCTTCTTTTGCATTTTTGAACCTTCTTTGCATTCATCTGCAACAGCTAACTGATGTCACACTAAAATGTTTGATGTGCTGCCACCGTGTGAAAACAAGAATAACCAAAATTTAATCTCAAGGCAAGAATAATATCTTATTTTTAATTTGGATACTGAGAACACACATTTAAAGGTATATAGTCACATTATATGACAGTTTTGACATAGCCCAGCGGCATATAAAGTTCCATACTGCTGTGGTATTATTGGTTGTTTCTGTGTTTTACACATTTTCTTTGCTCAATTTATTAGTAAATAAAGCCTACAACTAATTAATTTAAGCATTTCTGACTTGCTGTGTCCCCGTTTGCACTTGGTAGGAATGGTAATTTTCTTTCCCCTTAAATGCTGGTGAAGATTCTCAGTCATCCAGGTCATAGTCATTCCAAATAAGTAAAAAAAACAATCCACTGGACTCTGTTTCCAAGTTTGTAGACGTTTCACTTCCCATCCAGGAAGCTTTCTCAATTCAAAATGTCAGATATAGCGTTGAGTTAGAGGCTTTTTAGAGTCGACCAAAAACAAAGCTTTGTTTTGGCTTGGAAAACATTCAAATTAAACCAGAGAAAGGGGTCCACCCCCTAGGAATAAGAGTCGTTTGGGTTCTTTGAGGGTTATTAGAGGGAATTGTTGGCCTGGCTGAACAGGCGAGGTGTTCTGTTTCCCTGTAAGGGGGTGGGGGTTTCAATGATAGTGGGAGGGAATCAACTCTCGCTACATTGTAGTTTTTTTTTAAAGCTGAAACCTAAGTCCATCCCCTCTGTTTATGGTTGGTTTTTCTTTCTTTACATAGATGGCTTCCTTCACATCCCTCTCAAACCAGCTGTCTTCTTTCTCCAAATGTGAACAAGCTGGTCTTCAAAAGAATGTCCTTTGTCCATAAGCTGTAGCTCAGGCATCCCCAAAGTCTGTCCTCGAGGGCCTCTTCCCTGCAGGTTTTAGAGGTTTCCCTCTTTTAGCACAGCTGATTATGATGATAGCAGTTAAGCAAAAGCCTATTAATAAGCTTTCAATTAAAATCAGCTGTACTGGAGCAAGGAAACCTTTAAAACCTGCAGGACAGCTGCCCTCAAAGCCGAGGGCAGATTGGATAGATTCATCGAAACCAAGAGTTACTGTATAGTTTTATTTTTTTATTTCAAATAGTATCAGCTGGTCTTTTATTGTACCAAGCTGTTGCTTTTCCTGGGGCATGCAGGGCGGTAAGGCTCTAGTAGCTGTGTTAATTGTTGCCATCCAGGTTTCTGATATTTCTGTACTGCCAGCAGATTGTGTCACTTCTTTTGTCTGGTCATCATGCCCAGTGCTGCAATTCTATTTAGGCTCACAAAGGACTACACTATCAGGATGGATGCTTGGTGTATTTATGATTTTTTTTTAAAAAAGTATTTTTTTATAGGCACATGACTAAATTTGTTTTACATGCTTCATCAAGCTTTAAATTTCTAATGAAAATAAAAGATACAGAAGAACCATACAAGTTCTTTTATAAAACTGATATAAAGCAATACAAGTGTGTTTTTGCTATAATTCTCTGCTCCTGTTGTGCTAGAAAAAAAAAACACAGGTGGCCAACATGGCTTATAACAATTCACTGTAGTCTGTAAAGACTGTTTTGCCATGCATAAGTTTCATGGTCAATGTATCAGTCATGCAAACTGCAAGTATTTTCCACCAGTTGAGCAGGGATGTGAACTCATTCTCCCTGTCCGTGTCTGTAACTAGTCCAAAAGCGCAGCTGTGTGCTCAAGTGGAAATGTTGAATTGTGCAATTTTCACATGACGTGTCTGACTGTCTGACTTTAAGAAATAGGTCTGTGTCTGTGGGCGGTCTAGTTTCAGACATATTTTTGAATTAGTGTAAAATAAAGAAAAATTTTTAAAAAAGGTAAGGACGTTGACCCACATATGAGAAGATAAGGAAAGAAACTGGAGCAGAGCCTGTGGAAATATTTATTTGTCCGGCCAGTTGCCTTTTGATTTACACACACTTCTAGTTGCAAGTGTAATGAGTTTTTTTGGGCCAAATTCTCTTAGCTGAAGAAAGTGTAGTTTAAAGGGTTTTTGAGTTGAGTTTCAAGATGAAAAAGAAAAACAGCCCATATTTTGGAAGGCTGCATCATGATATGATTTAAAAAATTATGAGAGCTGTTGTTTTGGGATATCTGTCATCATAAAATACTGTTTTAATGAGTAAAAGACAAGGAAACATCTAGGTTGAAATTAGAAAAATTCTTGTAACAGAATTTTACAAGAATTGTTTTGGGTCTGTAAAAAAAACAAGCTGAAATTGAATTGAGTAATGAAAAGAGCCCCACTTACATGTCTAAAGTTGAGTGTCTTGGTCGATTTCAACACAGGATTCTGTGA
Organism: Cyprinodon variegatus; assembly: GCF_000732505.1. Taxonomy (NCBI): domain Eukaryota; kingdom Metazoa; phylum Chordata; class Actinopteri; order Cyprinodontiformes; family Cyprinodontidae; genus Cyprinodon; species Cyprinodon variegatus. The sequence continues at coordinate 54,459 of NW_015150721.1, read as the reverse complement.
TCTATACAGGTGAGAAATTGTTATTTAGCCCTATCCAGCCACTGCCTCCACCCTTCCTGGGAAAGCTGGAGTGCTATAGGTCCATTTTATAGTTTTGTTCAGCATTAGAGAGAGGCCTGGAGAAAAAGACACCAAGGTGATTATTTTTATTTTATTTTATCAGAACATCTTTGGCTTAGAACAGCTTGCATAATAGATGCATCCACTGTAACAATGAACTAACCCTCTATCAGATACTTTTGAACAATACTTATAAATATACAGGAGACAGTAGATTACAAGACGGTCACAGTTGTTAGTTTCAACAGATTTGTCATGTGTTCGGCCACAAGCCATAATATTAAATTTGGAACAATGTCCAGGATCATATTAACTTTCATCATTGATTGACAAAGATGCAGTTGGCTCTTCATCACCAATCTCCAAATTCTGTAAATCTCCTCTCACAAGACACTCCTAAAGAAACATCTGATCCTAGTGAGGAGGGACTTGGATGAATAATACAATAGTTGCATAATTATCATATCCCTACTTCAAGTAAGGGAACTTATTCTGAACAGTAACATATGTTCACTAAAATTCATATAAATGCAAAATAATGCAATTATTTATTCCCCCCTCGAATTGCCCCCATCCTGGAAATTAGAACCCGAATATGCAGTGTGTTTTTAATAAGGACTGACAAGTCATAAGTATCTTTATTTCAAGTCTACCTATTTACTCACTTATTGAAGAGGTCTGTTTAATAGCTACTGACAAGAATATATAATTGCATCATGGTGATTATAATATTAGCTAATTCACAGATGGGTTTATATGGACAGTTTGCCAATAAAAGATTAGTAAATGAAATATTAACAATTGTGTAAAATGATAAATGTGATATTAACAACATATGCATAAATCATACTTACAGTATAAAGCCAAAAAAATTTAAAAACATGACAGCAAAAGGAAACATTTGGTGTGAATAAAGTACTGATTTGAACATAGTTTAGTTGTATTTTTTGGGCATAATGAAGCTGGTCATAGACTGAGTTCATATAGGTCCATTACAAATTCAGCTGTTCTGTAAGAGAACAAAACTGGTTTAAAAAAACTGAATATATATCAGGGAAGAAGTATTTATTCCTTCATGTGAAATGAAGAGAATATGGAACAACTGTCATGTTCTCCACAAATCTTTTGGAAGAAAACATTTATTGATTAAATGTTATAAGCTTTTTAAAAATAGTGCTATATACGAGCCTTTTACAGAACAAAACCCTTTTTACAAGCAACAAACTATTGGAGACTACTATGGAGGTTCACTTTTGAGCGCAACAATAGACCACCATATACAGCCAGACACATACATATGTTTATATCAAAACATAATTGTGATCACAAATTCCAACAGATTTAAGATTTCTATTTGCAAAAATATTCTTAATATATAAGTGTGTGCCCTTTTCCCTCCACTTCCCAATTATATGCTATTTTACTTCTGTCCACCACATAAAACCCCAGAAAAATACATTCCACTTTGTGGTTTTTATTTGACAAATAAATGTTTAGGAGTTTAATGAAAAGAAAGATCTTGCAATGGATAGTGTAAAGGAATCCTCCTTGAATGGGTAAAAAAAGGTCTGTATTTAAGAATAGACAAGACAAAGCTTTTAAGTAATTTATTTCCTAACCAACTCATCCTATGGTCTGTTTTGTTGACCTAACCACAGCTGTGATTCTTGCCATTCAAGCACGATCTCTATTGCATTTCCTGTTTAAATAAATATCCCAATCCACTGCATTCCTTTGCTTTTTCATGCTTTCCCGATAACCAAGAACGCATTAACTGATTATTACTGGAAAACTATTAACTTTTACGTAGCTTATCATCTGCAAACATTTAAAGACATTAGGTGAAAAGCTGAGTCATTCTGTTATTTTTTAAAATAATTTAAAACATTTTCCTGATCAGATGCAAGAATCTGTTTTCGGTGGTTTTTCTGAGTAATACTGTTGACAGCCCACAAAAATAAAAAAAACACATCAATATTGTTTTTTGTATTCCTCTTGTGATTTCAAACTGTTTCTCATAGAAGCTAAACATTTTTTTTTCTTCCAAACTTAATTGGGAATGTGCTGAGTGCAGGAGGAACTGGATCAGCCTGCAAACAGTTGTGATGACAGACCAATGACTGACCTCTGCAAAGGGAAAACTGCAACTCAATGATTCAGTGAACTATGGCTGACTTACACTGCATGACACTTAAGTGACACATTCGGGTTCATTAACCAACACAGCATTGTGTCTAAATCCATGAATCACTCCTCTGCTGCTGAGTTTTGTTTAAGAGATATGCTTACTCTGGTTAATGAACCCATCTGGAATGTATTTGTGGATATATAGTGGACAATTTGCTGAGAATTCTCTGAAATAGCTGCTTTTTGAAAAATGTAGGTATTGTTTCTAGGTTATTCTGCAGTGCACCCAGAAGTTTACTTGGTTTTAGTAAGTTTTGGAATCTGCCTGTCCTGTACCCGTTATGGTTCTCCGCTTCTGATTTGTTGATCTTTGGTTTATTTTCTATTATATTCAAGCAGTCTTTAGTTACTCTCTGTTGTCCCTTGTGCTTTCCTCTTGGCCTCGTTCTAGCTAGTTCCACTCAAACTTGCTCCATATTCAGCTCATTAGCCCATCCTTTGTTCTGTTCCCCTTATATACACCACCTCTGCAGTCTCACATTGCTGGTTCCTTGTTGTTGCTTTGTTGTTTCCTCACCTCTGCTTCCAACGTGAGTTTTCCCTAATGTAATCTTATTCTTGGTTCTCAGTATTTTGTATTTTTGTATTTTTTGCCTCAGCTGCCTATTAAATCTGCAAGACTCACCTTAGCCTCCTGATCTCAGCATTTTGGTCCTTAAAATACATATATAAAATCCATGGTGAACTGATATCATTGCATCATTTTATTGATGATGATGGTTTTCAATTACTTTCATTTGTCTTTTCTCATGTGTGTATAGCAGTGATTTAGTTTGACTGAGTTTTACCTGAAATATGTTTAACCTGGAGTTGAATGATTATTGTAAAGAACTTTTTATTTGGAATGGTAGTTATTGTGGATTTATTCCATATGTGTGCAAATGTAACTGTTTGAACATGACTGAGATTTAATCAGACTTTCATCTGTTGTTCTAACAAACAACCAGTTGGATGTGTTTTTATGAAGCAACATATGACACTCTAAAATGTATTTCATTACATATTTGATAAAGCCACAAATGCATAATACCCAAATAGAATTATAGATATCCATGATACTCAAGGAAAAATATTGATTGTATTAAAACCTGTTAAATATCTGAAAGAGCATATTAACATAATAAATAAAAGATGAAAATGAAAAATTTTGCAGAAAGTTACGTTTTAGGAATATAAAATGTTTAGTAACTGAGATTAGGAACTCATAGTGACAAGCCTAAAATTTCTATTTGTGGCTAAACTAATCCAGCTGCTGAGGGAATGGTCAACAAGGTTGATCATTGTGATAACTGTTTGGTTTGTGTCCAAGTTAATAAAAAAATAAGGCTTTGATGTGTTTTGTTTTACTAAAGATGAGGACCGGAAATTTAACATAAACCAAGCTAATCAACAAAAAGTAAGACAGACCACTGGCTGCAGCTGGCATGAGTAAATAGGCTCAGATAAAATGAAACAGAATGATTACAATCTTCTTGTAAGGCGCTAATCTGGTACGGTGGTTCTCCAGGGATCAACAAGGGTTCCCCTAAAGATGTTTATAGAACTGATTGGTGACCTTTAGTTTTTATCTTCAGAAAGTTAGTTATTGTAAGTAGAGTTATACATTGTTTTATGGTTGTGATTTATGAGCATAGACTTGCAGGCTTAGGTCTACTCAGATCTAGTTTTTACCACTCATTTTGGATATATGAAAGTTCATGATTATAAAAAATAAGATGCAGTAAAAGGAAAACTGAATGAGACAAGATCTGTATGATCTGAGAATGATGGAGGAAGAGAAAACTAGAAAGAAACTTGGAAAAAGTTAGCTAGAAAGAAAAGAAAATGGAGAGGGAAGAAGACAGAGAAGACTGAAAGACCAGATGGTACTAATAAACACTATGGGTAGGAAATAGGAGAGGCCCATTCCTGGATTTTACACTTGATTTTTGTTGTGTAAATATCAATAAATATGTAAAAATAGATGAAAGCATCACTATCCCTGTTTCCTATTTTAATTAGGATAATATGTTTTTTTTTTTATCTTCGAGCTGGAAATGTCCCCAGATTGGATTTCAGAAATCTGTTCACTTCAACCTAGTAGAGCTGAAACTTGGGAACTTTGGAGCACATTTCCTCAATATTTAGTCATCAGGGTTTATGCAAATGTAACACAATCTAAATAATATAGAAAAGGGTTTATTTAAAAACATGAAATGTATATGACAAAACATAAACTTTGCTTTCAGTTCTGGGTTTTTACCCTTGACAAATAAGTTTAGGGACCTATTTCTACCCCTTTACCTTTGACTTTATGTTAGGAGCAATGTTTTAAGGGTTAGTGTGCTTAACATATCTCAAATCAAATGTCTTCCTTTTTGGCACTTTTGTTTATATTGTGATAAAAGGAGGACATTTTGCCTTTATCCGACCAGCTGATTTATAAAAACTTCTAGAAAGAAAGTCTGCTGCCAGGAGAATTCTGCCGATATGAAAGGAGATAAACGCTCAACCTCAGGGTGAACTTTTTTGTGTGGGATGTCTGTGTTTGATAGGTCCACTGAGGACATTCCTTTGGCCAGCGTTTTGTATGCACTGAATCTTAGGGTATTTAAGAAGAATAATGACCATTTTCTACTCTCTTAACTTAGCATTTGGGGTCATTGACTAAAGGAAAACCTTTATCAGCAGATTGTAATATGCAGACATTATAAACAATTATCCTAAAGAGTTGCTGATGTAGATACATTCACACACAGCCAAGCAGACACTGCATTAACTTGATAGTGGGTAAGAATTACAGTAGGGAGTTAACCGCAGAGTGATGTCTATATTTACAACATTTGGTGCTTAACAGCAAAGTTATTGAGAGACGCTGGTGCACAGACCTTAACTTGACTTTAACTGTTAAAAGTGAAAACAAAAAGCCAAAACAGAATCACAAACAAACAGAGAGGTTATTCTGGATGAAAAGGGACATTTTCATGGCGGATAAAAAGTTTTGTCTGACAACTCCCGGAAAGAGAGTGAACTCACATGAACTTCTTTTCTCTCAAATTTCTTTTCTCCAGCCAGTTCTGTAGCTGGGCCTGGTTCAGTAGGAATGACTTTTCACAACACACCCGCACTACAGCTCACAGCATTCATTGTGAGCCATGGCATTAGTCCTAAACCTAAAAGATGGTAAAAAAGAAAGTGAGGACAGCAAAATGTCCTACTTTGGTACAAAACGGCCCTCACTATAATTGTGACATCTGGAAAATGGTCTTCACTCTGATGCTAAAACAGGAGCACATACACCCACACACATTACCATCTCTTAGATCAATACATTGTCTACTCCATGATATTTTAAACTATATAAACACAGTTGGGTAATTAAACCAAAAACCTTAATATCTGATACTGGAGAGGCTAACAAGAGATGCTGCCATTGTATCTTGTATAATGAAAATAAAGCATCCTCTCCTAAGAAGCAACATTCTTGCAAAAAATGGAACATTCCAGACTGTACGCTAGGATATTTGCATTTAAGTAAAAGTAAGAGAAGGATCACAGTTCTTTTTAGGAGAAATACAATTCCACCTAACCTCTCTCCACTCATCTCTAACCACCAGCACCTGTAAACATAAGCATTTGACCCGTCTTGTCCTCATTGAACTGGCTTCCTGTCCATATTAGAAATAATTTTAGAATTTTCATGGTTGCCACAGGGCCCCTGTTGGTGGTCACAGGTCTATTGCTCGCTGAGCCTCTGTATTCAGGGCAGGTGTAGCTACAGTGTAGCTTTTATCATCAGTACAGTATGTGAATGTTTGTGAGAATGGCGGAATGACTGTATGTTGTGCTTTGAAGACCTCAGAATTTATAAAGCACTACACAAGAACAGGCAATTCATTATTTTGTTTTTACAGTTCTTAGCGGCCTGGCCTTACTTGTTAATCTTAACACTGTGGTCATAGCAGATCAACTTTTATTGAATGCATTTTATCAAAAGCATTGAGGTTATGGGCATTTTTAGTGGCTGCTCTGGATCCAGTTTCCTTTTAAACTTTGCATTACGGCAAACCCAGGCATCTTTTTAAATCCATCTCTACAGGGATCCATGTCTTTTTTTTGTCTCTTTCTAAACAAGATTCTTCTGCTGAAGGAAAAAGCATGTCATAATATGCATTGTCTTGGAGTTTTAACCTTATAAAAAGATACACTCAGGCTTACTTTATTCATTTTAATGGAAAGGAAACATTTTGGATATTAGCTATAATCCATAATCTTCTGCCCCAGTTTACAAACAGAGACAGAAAAGGGAAAACAAGCTGTGATCATGGAGTTGTATTGTGAATTATTCAACATCATTAATCCACATATCTTAAGCATAAATAGCAGCGAGCATCTTTCAAAAGAGGAAAGAGGAAAAACATGCATAGGTCTATCTTACATTTAAAGACCATCACACAACAACTGAAGCAATTATTTGTATCTAAAATTAAAACATACCCAACAAGAGGAAACCAACCTATAGGCCAACATTAAATAGAATTCAATAGAAAATAGAGATTATAAAATAGAGAGTACTGGTTCCTAATGAATAGTTGTCAGGCAGGGCACCTAATGAAATATAAAGCAGTAAATTAGAATATATGCAAAATTACACATGAAACCTCTTATATAGCTTTTTTTATTTTATTTTTCCTGTTGTGTTCAGCATTACGGCAAAAGAATTGGAATCTGAGTGCCGTGCTCTGCCCAACACTTTTGCTTTGCCAAGGGAGGGTTGTCAGGATAAAAAAAACCTCCCTCGATTATCCAATACTGCTTTATTATTTATGTAAGATTTATTTTTATTACAAAAGTAAGATGAGTAATGCCAAACCCGAGAGAAGGAAAGGGGAAGAGAAGGAAGAAAAAAAGAAAAGGTAGAAATGTCCTGTGGTCACTGTGGGCAAACCTGTAGGAGCACCTGCAAACAGACACTGGGAAAGGGGGGGATCCATGGCCAATTAAACGCTTTGGATTAAATATGTTGGAATCTTCCTGCTCACCTAATATTTGCCGTTTGTGATACGGAAAAATTCATCATAACTTCTAAAGTGATATCCTTATGTGTAGTATATTGTTCCCCCATTAAGGTTGCCATTTTTTCACCCAATAATGCATAATGGGTTGATAACACAGTTCGGTCTTACTGGCCTGAAACATTATCCGTCAATTTTTATTGCATTTGTGATCGTTTGCATATGTGTCCATATATACTGTAGAAGGAGAAAATAAAGCCCCGGCTTGCAGAAGCAGACAAACCAATCCTTCCCTTCAAGCTTAATGTTGAACCCAGGTAAGGAAGAATCAATAGTTTAACACCTGCCAACCTGTTATTTTAACTGTTAATAAGGTCAGAGCCTATATTAGGGGATCAAAAACCTTCCTGTTTTATTTTATATCTCAGAATAGTTTACTATATACGTTAGCTATGTTGGGAAATAGTTTTTTGGGGGGGTTAGAGGAGATGTTTACAGAAAAAAACACAGTTTGATTTATTCTGTCAAAAAGCTAACCAAGTTCAATATTTACACGATTTTGCATCCTTATAAACATGCTGAGCTACTTCAGTTCCACTGAACAAGACAAAACAACAATGTTTTATTTCAGCTCTTCATCAAACGTTCCAAATCAGAGGTTTCATTTTCCATTTACTCTAATTATGTGGTTTTTTTCAGGTCCCAGTATAAAGAAAGATGTTGAATAGAACCATGTGTATCTTTATGAGAGGGGAAGTACCAAAGCTGTGTGGGAGTGGGGTTGTTGCAGAGTTCTGACATTTATTCTTCACACTATAATTTGGATCAAAAAGACAAAAGAAAATATGGCATCAATCAAAAGTCCATTACACAACGGTAAAGGTGCAGGACGAAACCTGGCTTGGGCGCCCATAAACTGAAAGTTTTGGGTGGTCTGTTTGCGTTGGATCCGTTCCTTTACCCAAATCAAAGCAGATTTGGTTTGCATCTTTCATGGGAATGAATAGATAGAAGGCAGTTGGTCAAAAATATGACAAAGGCTAACTTTTTCCAAAATAATGTCAAATCTGTGTTGTTTTTTCAAGTTACAGTCATATACTAGTATTTTCATTTGTTTCAGAAGGGAATGGTTATTATCTGAACAGAACTTTTTGGCTACTTTCTCTACAGTGCTAGAAGATTTCTGGCCAAGAGAGCATGATCATGTACAAGAAAGCAAGTTTTCATTAACACAATATTAAACATCAGATTTTAGACAAACTACCATTAATCTTTATTCTACTCCACCCAATCACTAGGCAGTAGTATTGCTGATTTAGTTTACTTTAAAAGAGCAACCTGTCAAATGTCTGTATGATATACAAAGCTTTGAGGAATGCTAACCATGTTAGGAAAAAATAAAGACCACTTCATGCCAATAACAGCATTTTATTGTAGCTCTGGCTACATGTTCACCATATAAGGCCTGGCCTGGAAAAGGACTCCTTACTCTCTTTGTAAGTCTGTTACAGCCTCTTAAACAGACTAAAGAAGTATAAATACTTCATTACCTTACTCAAGTAGAAACTTTGGTTATCCACACTCTACTGGAGTAATGATTTTTCAGTCAACTTTTTACTTTTACTCCTTAAATTTTCATGCAGTTATCTGCATTTTCTAGACCCTACATTTTTAAAAAGGACCTCATTACTCATTTTAATTAAGTTGCAATTTGTTCTCTTTGTGTGGAATGATAAATTATTTAAAAAAAAACACATACAAACTCCGCTATCCGGATAAAGGTTGTTTTGGTTGTGATTAGATGAGAAGAGTTACCGTTTACCATCCTGACATTCTAATGGTTCATACACTTGAGACAGATTACATTTATGTCCCACTTCAGTGTGGATATAGCAGATGAAAAGAGGGAAAAGATCCTAAAGACGTCAAGCAGAATGTCCAAACCAAGCACCTCAAGCAACAAGTCATTCTATCTTGGGCTTCATGAAACATGTTATTGCTCACTAGTCCACAGATGGGTTCTTTAATATATTTACATTTTACATAAATTCATTAATTTTCAGTGGACATATATCCACCTGAAATGGTTATATCAGTGTATTGCAAATTATTTAACCTTTTGTAGTTTTGTGGAATTTATTTCTCCTTCACATTATTTTTACTTTCATACTAAGTAGTTTTAAAACTACAAATGTTATGCTTCAACTTGAGTTAAAAGCTTGGCTATACTTTAACTTCTTCAAAAGTCTTTTTTTAATCCTGGTATCTTTGCTCACTTGAGTAATGATAGTGATTGCTTTTGACACCTCTGCTCTTACGTACATGCTTTCTTATGGGATTGACCAATATTTAGTTCCTCCCAGCTATACATTATTTTTAATCAGCCTAAAATCACCATGTTTCTGGGTGTTAGAGAAGTTTTACACCAGGATCATTTGTGGTATCAGTATTGAAAGGGTAGGGAATAACAAAAGACACAACTTACTCTGGTTTGTGTATTTTTGTTTTGTGTTGCAAGTAATAAAATGACAAATGCTAACCTTTTTCCAATTTAATATCAAATCAGTTTTTTTCCCCCAAAGTTACAGTCGAATTCCAGTGTTGTGCAGCTTGTATGCATTTATTTATTCAATATTCAATTCAATAACCTTAGGACTGCCATACCTGCTTTCCCATAAACACATACCCAAGTAGAGCTGTGGTAGGAAAACATGTTGTGAAATTAATTCACAACTAATTAGAGTACATTCAAAAGCAGTTTCTTATTAGCTTATGCTGTTAAGTTTTTAAAACAGTCAAAACACATTGGACATATCTAAAAGATCAAAACCTTAATTGTTTAACTGGAAGCATTTTTCCTGTCACTGCTTTTTATCTTCGTTCTGAGAAAGCCTTGGGTTTGCCAGTGGTCAGGAGAGCACCCATCAGCTTTTTCTAGCTGACTCATGGAAGGGTCTGCTTTTATTTAGTCTCTGGAACGTGAGAGAGGCAGAGAAATGCAAATAACTTGTTCTCAGCTATGTGGTTCTATAAGGTAGGCCGTACACAACCTTTGATCAAAATCTGAAAAATGTGGTCCCTTGTCACAGGACATTTTTCTTCCCTTTCTGACCAGAAAAAGTTAGAGAAAGAGGTAAGGGGCACAAGCATTTTAAAGCAGGCCCCACAGGGGGTCTGAGGACTTTCCATGAAGCTCCATCCTTTTAGGAGAGAAGTAGTAGAAGTCTCACAGCAGAGCGAAATAACATCCTGGTCCTGCAGGTGGTCAATGCTCCATCCATGTAAATATTCATATCATGACTCTGAAGTAAAACACCAGTATTTTCCATTGTTTCAGAAGGGAATGGTAATCAACAGAGATTTTTCTACAATGTTAAAGGTTTTCTAGCCATGGCAGTATGATCCTGTTCAAGAAAGCAAGTTTTTTTTTATTTTTTTTTATTTTTTTTTTGTTTAACTAGGATTAGAATTTTAATTAAAATGGACCAAGGTGCTTTGGCTGATCCTTGAAGTAACATAACATTTTAAAGTTGCAATCCCAAGAAGCTAGTGCGAGGAAACACCAAGCCTTCCCTGCTGTCTAATTAAGATGCATGTAGCAATACAGATATATAGAGAAAGAAACTATCACATACATGTCCTCTACATGGTTTATCAAAAACTGCTAATTTGACTTCTGATGCCTTTCAATTCATGGCTTTCTTCTCAGTAGGAATTCTCTTCTAGCCTCCCTTCCATAAACACAAGAATGTGAAATGCGAAAATCAAAATTCTCCACATCATCGCTGACCTGTCTGATGTGTTCCTTGGACTTCATAATGCTATTTGCTCCTTAAGAAATTGTGCACGTAAGGAAACAAATACGCAAAGTTTGATGTTTAATATTTTTTGTCAGCATTGAAAAACATATGCTTTACATTTTAATGCTCCAAAATGGAACCAGCCCAGCTTCCCTTAATTCAAAATCCCAGTGCATCATTAAAACATGGCTTGTCATTATAAAATTGTCTGGCCCAGACCCTAAAACCTAATCTCTGAACGAGTAGCCGAGAGCTTTAATTTTAAATAATGATTTATGAACAACAGCAATCAAGGCTAGAAGGCCACAAATTCAAAACGTGTGTGTGTAAAAAAACCGAAATTTCACAGAAAATGCATCAGATCTTTTGTGGTGGAAAATAAAGCCAGTAAACAACCCTCAGCCTTACATATGCATCCTGCACAGCAGGCATCAGTAATCATCTAGCAGTGGGGTTGTAAGTTTGATTCTAGTTCTCCTTCGCATATGTTAAAAGTTTTTTTGCGAAAGTGTTGATCCCATCTCTGCCTTTGACTGCGGGCTTAGATGTGCTTAAATGTCTACAGTCACTTCTTTTGTTTATGTGTAAATGTTGAAATAAGTCAACCTCTTGCTGCAAGGCAGCAGCTACACAACTGTAGAGTCCTACTAGAACCTTTGCAACCAAGTTTTTTTTTTGTTGTTTATAACAGGAAATCTGATCAAACTTGCAAGTAAAAGAAAAGGAAATTAAAATAAAACAACCAGCCTTATCTTTGATCTTAAATTTTATTCTAGAAGGTTTGTGTCAGTAACATATTAAATATAACTAACTAAACAAAAAAAATAAATAAATAAAAAAAAGATTTTTGATAGATCACCAACATGTTTGACATGATAAAAGGACATTATAATAAAACCAAATAGATGTATTTTTTTATTTGGATTTCAGTTCTTTGCTTTTTTTCTTTTAAAGAAAACCATGTATTTTGAGTATTGTTTTGTTTGGCAGCTCTAGCATCCCTTAGAAATGTCTAAAGAACATCTGGCAGCACTTATGTTACGTCTTGCAGGGGCCACTAAATTGATGCCCTGATAGAATTACAAGATAAAAGGTATTAACACGGTAAACACAAGCAGAAAATTTATATTGTTTCAGCATTCTCATTTAGTTTAGAATTTATTTGGCTTGGCTTTATTTGCTTTTTTTGTTGCATTCTTGGTGTAGGCCTAAAATCACATTTTTGGCAATGAGGGCTGACCCAATCTGTGACCTACATGTCAATCACTGGAACATTATGTCCCACCACTGGAACATCAGGGGTGAAAATGTAGCTCTAAAATAAAGATGAAATTTTCAATATCCAACAGTAGGCTTTTAGTTTGTTTCTCTGCTGCAATCCCAGGCGTCCAGTGGTCTGCACCCATTTCATTTTGTCAGCCACTGCTAGTTTTGAGAGGTTAAGAAGAATAAGCATGGCGTAATTCTAGATTACTTTGTAATTAGTGAAATGTTGTGTAAAAAAGTCAGTTTGAACAAGTTTTTCTGCATTGTCATGAATTGACCTCAAATTGAATTGAAAGATGCTGTCAAAGTACGGGTGGAGGTAAGTTTGACCCAAATGCAGAGATGAGTTTTGATGATTCAATGAAAAAGGCTACAGAAACAACATCAAAGAACAAGGACACGTCAGTGAAAAACACACATGGGGAGCCAAGTAACAGCAAAAAAAAAAAACAGCAATGGGGAACTGCAGAGGTGGTGTATATAGGGGGAACAGAACAAAGAATGGGCTAATGAGATAATATGGAACAGGTGTGGATAGAAGTAACTATAGGAAAGCTAGGGGAAAGGAGACAGGCGCAAGGGGGCAACAGAGAGTGACTCAAAAAAATGCAACACAGCTTAAATATTACACAGAATGGATAAGAAACCACAGATCAACAAAAATTAAAACTCAAAAAGAAAGTCAAGTAGATGTCCAAAAGGGTAGAACCATAACAGATGCGGAAGAATGTATGGTCCCTATGTTCAGAGTTCATATTAGAGGAGTAACATGGTGGTTAAGATTAAATGACAATGATCCAGTCATATTTTAAGCAGGTGTACTCCATGCATCATGATGTTTCCCATCCCTATTTCTCTTTGGTTTTTGATGATGCATCAGTCACAAAGTAAAAGCTCTCAAAATCTTTTGCACAGTCAGATAAAAACCACAAACCAGAGCTGATAAATAAATTTCAGATGCAGATCTTGTTTTGGTGAGTCAGTCAGAGTTGTTTTTCTTTGTGAGTATGATTTATCAAACTAACAACACATCATCTCTCTCCAGCTGTGAGACTGGTCATGAGTATTTACTGGCAACATAAATAAATGAATAATAACTTTGTTTTTCTAAAGAAGAGTCATACTGAATTCAGGAAACCATAAACAGCTTAATTAAAGAACAAATATCATACTCAATCCAATATTTATCTTAGATGTTCTAAATTTTTAGATTAGATTTAATGTGGGTGTTGTTAAAACCATGTCAGAGAAAGCTCTCATTAAGAATCAAGCATATTTCTGGTCATTGACTGAGGGTAAAAAAAAAAATAGGATGATGAGGGTTGTTTACCTGGTGTAAATAATTAGTTAGTTGTAGTTTAGTACATATTTCTTTTTTAATAATTTCTTGTACCTTGTGGAGTAATTTAAAACCTCAGGCTGAGTAACTGTCTGAGCAGCATCAATACACAGGCAGATGTATGAAGCCAGAATTCTGTCAAAGGGTCACATGCATAATAAATTCTCCCACAAGCAGTTTTATTTCAAACGCACATGTGCAAACAACCCTCTGCACTAATTTTTTTTTTTATAAATGTGTGTAGATCTAGTACTACAATGAGGCCCAGAGTATATAATGAGTCCATTCTCCTTCTCTGTCATTGAGACTGGTTCGCTTTTACCCGCATTCTTTTTTAACCTATGTATGAGGGTGACACAAGAGAAAGTAAATTGCCTGTGATTGGCTACTTTTCAGGAAATCCTGCCTCTTGAGATCACACTGTTTTCTTCCTGGTGTGGCACTGTTGCCAACTCAGCAACAAGCTATTTTTATTGAAAGACCCCTGTGGTGGCTTTTTTTTTGTTGTTGAAAAAAAAAACAACTAGTGAAAAATCAAAGACGGTAGTGCATATTAGATTGAGTCAGGTACTCTCTACTTGGTGCTTTGTCTGGACCAGTAGGGAAGTTGTTTCAAAGCAAGGTGAGCAATCACGTTTACCTAGTTTATTTCAGTACCCAATTTATTCTCAACTGTGAATCAGCCTTTTTATTGCATGTTCCTGTTCAGTGTAACGTTCAGTGTTCGTAAGGCTAGGCTATTTAACTTTTTTTAGCTGCTAACTATCTCTCTGTGTTAGTTTCACTGTTGCTTTTTGTATCTCTGTAGCAAAATAACATCCTGTCTCCTTGAACCCCAGTCGGCCTCGGCAGATGGGCGCACACTCTGAGCCTGGTTCTGCTGGAGGTTTCTTCCTGTTAAAAGGGAGTTTTTCCTCTCCACTGTCGCTACAAGCATGCTTAGTGTGAGGGATTGGATTTGAGTCAATGAGTTTTTTCAATCAACTGGTGTTCCTTAAAAAGAAAACTTTTAATCATTTTGACTGTATGATCTGGTGAACTGTAAAGTGCCTTGAGATGACATGTGTTGTGAATTGGCGCTATATAAATAAACTGAATAGAATTTATTTGAACTGTTGTTGATTTCCCCAGTGAACATTCAAAGAATCACGTTTTTAAAGTTATTGTTATTTAATACAGTTTCCTTTTGTTTCGTGTAATTAGCCTATAGCCAACATAGGACTTTTGTATCTCATTGTCAATATGTGTGCTGCTGCAGCACCACAGGTGACCTTCTCCGCCGCTTGTAGTAGGCTAGTTTTGGCTCATACTAGAGTTAGCCGTTTTAATTTAATTTTTCATAGAAATGTACCTAAATAATGTTCCACTGTTGACTGTATGTAGCCTACACAATATCAATGTTGGAATAAGGCAGTAAAAAAGTAATTTAATTAGGCTACAGTAACGCCTTGCTTTTTGCAGTAATGTAAGGCATTTCCAATACAATTTCAGTAATATTTTACTGGGTACAGTTCTCAGTAACTAAAGTTACTTTTCTTCTTTTGTTACTTTGTTACTTTTATGTTTTTCCAGATAGTGTACAAGTGAAGGGATACAAGAAAAAAGCTCTTAGAATGAAGTATTTTAATGTATTTTGAAAATACAAAAATAGTTTTATTTTACAAAAGTGTTTTATTTTGATACATTGTTTGGCTGCTGTATTTTGTATTTTATTTTGATACATTATTAAAGTGGGTATTTGGTATTTTATTTGGAAATACATTTTGATGTATTTGTGCTCATTCCTGGTGGTATCACTGGTGAACCTTAGGGAATTTCAGAATCCGTCCAGGTTGGATTGGAGGAATCGTTCTTTGACAGTTTTTAATTGGTCCAGGGGGAAAGCACATGGTCAGTTCTATGAGACGTAGAATGATTAAAGAGAACAAACCAGAGTACAGAATCCCAAAGCAGAGTCAGAGACAGAACCAGGTAATTCAAGAACCAAAGACAATTCTGGGGAGAATCCAGGAGTGAGGTCAGGGCATAGAAAGCAGGTCAGAGATCTAAAAATGCACTATGAGAGGTCTGATAGGGTTCAGGCAGGCTGAGAGAATCAGGTCAGAATCAGGTAAAAAGAATGCTGCACTAAACTCACTGATGGCTCGTAATAATCTGGCACTAGTATCTGGTCTCAGAGCTCATTATATACTCATAAGTGAGTCTAATGGATGCTGATTGGGAATGTGGTGGAACTGACAGGTGTGTTGAATGATGAATTAAACCACTAGTGCCAAGAGTCATGACACAAGTTTAAGTAGATAAATCGCTGCTGCACGGTGGCACTGGGGAAAAAGCTGCAACTGGAAGAGGTTTGTGTCTTCTATTAATAACAGCTTTAGCTTTTGTTTGTTTTGGGGGGTTTTTTTGCGGCTTAACCTGTAGGTCCAGAAAAGAAACAAACAAAAAAAAAAAAATCAGAAACAATCGATGAAGGGGTGAGCCTATTGTCGATGGTCGATTTATTCGTCCAATCGCCCAACATTACTGGAGATTTACAGTAAGTGACAGAGCAAATGCACCTTTTGCTCCGACTTTACAGTCTTCAGTAAGCAGTTAGGCTGTGAGCTCCTCCAAAGCACTGACAGGCCCTTTGAAATTATTTTTACTCAATGGATAATTTATTACACTGAGACTGACAGGAGCACTCCTTTGTGAACCTCAGGTCAACACTAAACTTTAAAAGAAGAGGCTTTCCACCTCTGCAACAGCCTCATCCATAGTGGTGACAGACACTGTCCAACAGGGATATTTTTTTTGGCTGCTTCTAAAGATTATGGTCTAGAAAGTGGAAACAAGATGCCTCAGAATAATAATTGAACTTTATTGATCTCACATAGGAGAAATGTACTTCTGCATTTAACCTGTCCCCTTGGGGAGCTGTGGGCTCCCACCGTTGGGCACCCAGAGAGCAGTGTGGGGTTAAGGGTCTTGCTTTGCCCTAACCACTAGGCCTCCAAAATGTATGCATGTTTTATTTACTTAAAGAAAAGAAAAAAACCCCATAAAAAACCAATTCTTGTCAGCTCACCTTTATAAGTCAAATATTCAAATATATGATTAAACTCCGAAGCTGTAACCTGTAATCTGCTTAAAAAGGTGCATCCACCTTAGGTGGGAAGATTTGGAATAGAAAGACGCATTTATTATGGTCTAAAACTCTCTGAGGATGTCCAAAGGAGCATAATGGTCCTATTTTACTACTATTTCATTGTAATAACAACACTGAGCTGTGTTCATTTGTCAGTCACTCCTACGTCTAGATGAAGCTGTTTGGAGAAACGCCAAGTCAACATGGACCTGAGCTTAAGTTATGAGCCCATTGCTCAAAGGGCTGTTATGAATAGAGGCTGGCCTGCCAAATGTAACGCCAAACAGAGCACAAAAGAATGAGACTACGTATTCCTTTTTTTCAAACAGCTGCACACTAATCATAAGAGAGACCTGGAGGTTTTCTTGTGGTTTTCAACATGCTATTAGAAGTTAAAATTTAACATGCAACGTGATGTAATTTGGACTGAATATGAGATTAGGAATCTACATCTTAAAAAAAAAACTGAAAGGATGTCAAATAATAATAATTTTAGCTTTTCAACAGTCAAGTAAGGCAGCAGCGGTAGATTGTTTGGTTCATAATGGTCAGAAAAAACATGAACTGTAATTCAGTATTTTTAAAAATTGGTGGATGATCCCCCTATAGGGGACACAGTGTTTCTACAGGGGAGGCTGCACACCGGGAATGTTTGATCTATTAATTGAACTTTATTGATCTCACAATGGAGACATTTACCTCTACCTTTAACCCATCCCACTGGGGATGGGGTCTATGGTAACAACCATCATAAGAAGTAAGTTAAAGTTACTTCTTGCAATTTTACCGAACATTATGTTGAGGACATCTCATAGTCGGAGGTTTGGTGAAATAGAAACAGTGAAATATATTTAACTGTATTTCCATAACTCTACTGATTATTGTGAGTGGAGGCAAGAAAAAACAAGGGTTTTTGTTCATCCAAGTGGCCAACGTTACTGGGCCAGTGTCATGTCATCTTTATACTATTTCAACATCAGTAGGGTGGGGGGGATTCTGATGTTTTATGCTGGAAGGATTGTTAAATTATTTCCTTTCCTGCTGATAATGAAAAACATGCAAATTGTACCGAGTCCAGGAAGTAGAACTATTATACTTGACCCTGGAAGTCCAAAAGAACGGTCAGATTTATGCCACCAATCAAAACAGATTTTTCTAGTTTGAAGTCATACATTCTCCTATTCCTATTCTCCCATCACCAATATTTACACTTGTTCATCCCACCTCAAAGATGATTTTATGTGGCTGCCATTTGTTGTAGCCCAGGGATCAACATACAGAGATGTTTACATGATGAATAAGAAACTGATTCCTTGTTCCCACAAACTTTACTGGATAAGAATCCCCTTGGCGTATATCGTTCCATAACTCCTCCCCAGTGACTCATTTAGAAAAAGAGTTCACACAGACATGAAAATTTAGAAAAAGAGGTTGAGAAAGAAAGAGCACTAAACATCTGTGAAAGCCTAAAATACTTTTTGCCCCTTAAATGCTTATTTTGTTTCCTTTTTTTATTTGTTCCACCTAACTGTTTCTTAAGAAACACATTTTAACAATAAAAGACAAAAATAATTAGATGGTAGTTTAATGAAGGTAGTTTATTTATTAAAAGATAAAAATCTATCTAAAGCCACCTGACTAAAAGTCATACCCAACAATTTCAGCAGCTACAGTTGTGGAAAAGAAAGCTCAGAGTTTTGACAATACAAATTTATATTTCAGAGTTCCCTTGTGGGTGTGTGTGTGTAAGTGCCAGTGATGCATCTTTTCCAGTAAGGATCTTGATGGAGAACCTGTGTAGCCTACACAGGTGGAGCTCATCAGTCTCATCAGAGGGCTTGGAATAAAAGAGCAGCAGAGCCTTCACTCACTGCTGGATGATTAACATTTACCGGTAGTTTCTCTGGCCTTCTCTGGTTGTAACCTGTCACTAGGTGTTGAAATTTCTCCTGTGTATTCTCCTTTGCCACAAATTGTTTAGCCCTTGTGTTTGCTGCCTCTAGGTTTTCTCATTGGATTTCAAGAAGTTCCACTGTTTCACCTGTGGCGTCTGTGGACGCATGGAAACAAGCTCTCCACAGACGCAGGGCGCAACACAGAAGAGTGTCCTCCTGCAGACAAGACTCTGCGCTATATCTACACCTTATGGACAAAGGACATTCTTTGAAGACCAGAATGTTCACATTTCAGATAAAGAAAATGGTGGTTTGAGAGGGGTTTGAAGGAAGGAAAAAAAGCCAAACCACCCCCATTCCAAATGGGTGTACCCCTTCGTCTGTTCCAATTTGCATATTTTCAAAACAAAAAAAAAAGACGTTGGGCTACTGTATAAAACCTTGAACTCAACGCTATGCCTGACATTTTGAATCGAAAAAGCTTCCTGGATGGGAAGCGAAACGTCTTCAAACTTGGAAACAAAGTCCACTGGATTGTTTTTTATTTTCTTTTGAGTTGATCATGATGTTCTTTTAGAAAGACTTGAATATTTTGTAGGAATTAAAGAAACAGCATTAAACTTGTTTAAACTTACCTCTCTGATCAATTTCAGTTTGTTCACCTTAATGTTAAACCTTCCTCATGCTACAGGGCTACCTGTGGAGTACCACAGGGATCAGTGCAAGGACCAATTCTCTTTACTATATACGTATATATATATATATATATATATACTCCCAATCTATAAAATTATTAGACAGCATGGAATTAAATTCCACTGTTACTGCAGTCAGCTATATCTGTCTATAAACCCAGATGAAACTAACCCATTACATAGATTACAGGCATGTCTTGAACACATAAAAACCTGGAAGACTTTTAACTTTCTGCTCCTGAATGCAGACAAAACAGAAGTTATACTCTTGGACTAGAGTCTTTGAAAAAGAAGCTGATTAGTCCGTCAATTCATTGGATGGGATTAAATTGATTTCAGATGATAAAGTACAAAATCTTGGTGTTGTTTTTGATCAGGGCTAGTCATTTAAATCCCATATCAAAGAGGTATCTAGAATTTCGTTCTTTCATCTGCACAATATTGCAAAAATTAGAAATATCTTGTCTAGGGGTGATGCTAAGAAACTATTCCATGCATGTGTTATTTCAAAGCTGGACTATTGTAATTCTTTACTATCAGGAAGTCCATAAACTGTAGTTAAAAGCCTTCAGCTGATCCAAAATGCTGCAGCCAGAGTTATGATAAAAATTAAAAAGAGAGATCATATCTCTCCTATCCTAACTTCTGTTCATTGGCTTCCTGTTAAATCCAGAACATCATTTAAAATCCTCCTTCCACTTATAAAGCCTTAAATGGCCAAGCTCCATCTTATCATCTAATCATATCAGAGATGTGATTGTTCCTTATGTTCCTAACAGAGCACTTCACTCTCAATCTGCAGGTTTACTAGTGGTTCCTAGAATTTCTAAAAGTAGAATGGGAGGCAGATCTTTCAGTTATCAGGCTCCTCTGCTGTGGAACCAACTACCTTCTCTAAGAACTCAAGTTTCAAATGGCACAACATGTCTTTAGTTTTCGATAACCTCACTAGTGTATTAGACAAAAATAAATGTAATGAACAAATTTGTGGAAAAAGGAAGAGACGGGGTCTCCACAGTACAACAAGTACAGCGTGTTGCCAAGTGGTGCATCAGACAAGTAGAGTAAGCAACATCCGGAGAGAGAGGAACACCGGGGAGCCAGTGTATTGAGCAGCCAGTGCATTGAGTAACATGTTTCCACCTCTCTTCCTTTTTTCCCCAGTACACTTTAAAGATCATTTCATCTGTGATGGCCCACCTGGATGCATTGGAGCTGCAAATCCATCAGAGTGGATGCTTTAGGAAAATTTCCTTTAAAACCTGAAACATTTCCAGCAACACACAAAGGCCTCAGTGAGTGAACATTTCCATTTGATATTGGACAACTACTCTCCTCACCTAAACTTCTGCAAAAAAAATGTAATTGTCATGCTTTCCTTACCTCCTCATTGCTTCCATTAGCTCCAGCCTGTTGACAGAAGTGTTTTTGGACCACTGAAACATTCCTTCAACTCCTTCTCTGAATGTTGGATGAGGAACCACCCAGGCCTGACATTGTCCATCTATGACATACCAGGCATTGTTATATTGGCCCTTCCAATGAGCATAATTTCACATCAATGGATTTTGGGCTTTAAACCATGACAAATTCAAAGACTCAGATTTTGCACCTTGGTGACAGACAGGCCACTACCATCTGTTCCTACGATGCCAGGGAGCAGTCAGTGCCGTTTGCATCCCCACCTGCCCAAGTCGAGCAGTCACATCCCTTGTCATTAACGTTTCACCTGGGGCTATCCTTCCTCATCCAAAAACAGGGCCGCAAAAACAAAAAAAAAATCCCACAAGGAGAAAGCTTAAGTCAGCCATTATGACAGACAACCCTGAAAAGGAAACTTTTGAACTTGCAGAAGCAAAAGAAGGTTAGGACAAAGCAGACCCACAGAAAAAAGGAAACCACTGTCATGATGGGTTTTAGGTTCTTAGCCCACATGCAGAACACAACGGAGGCTGGGTAAAAGTTTAACAGAGTTTATTGAGTGATTCACAAAAACACAAGATCATGAACTGGATCAGGAACTGGTCCGGGCTGGTTCACTGAAGTCTGCAGAGATGATAGTTTGATTAGGAAGCAGGCTGATGAGTTTTGAGTCTTTGATAAA